>NC_134547.1:24564373-24754373 GCF_050624435.1 Tenrec ecaudatus
CCGGTTAAACTGATTCCCACAATTTCCCTTAAATTTTCTCCAGTACATAATTCATCACACCCTCAGTTGGAGGTCTCACTTCAGGGTAACAAGAAGTGTCATACACGCAATATTTTTGTTATATCCTTAAGAACCTAAAGTTATCATTTCAACGACCGTGGAATGAACAGGGTCGGGAGCATGTACCCCTTCCCTGCACTCACAGTAATGGGTGGCTCTCTTCCCTCTCTAGTTTGAAAACAGCGTGAAGTCCAATTTGCTGCTCAAGGAGCTTTATGTGGAGAACGCACACCTGCTAAAAGCCCTCCAGGTTACTGAAGAGAAACAAAGAGGAGCTGAGAAAAACAGCCTCATCTTGGAAGAAAAACTCAGAGCTCTCAACAAATTAACCAGTAAGATTTCTCCGGCATCCCTCTGTGTGTAAAAACTGCTTGCTTTCTTGAAATTCATTCTGAAAAGAAAATCTTAAAACCTGAGCCACTGTGATGCCTTAATCACTTGCAGCTTATTGGCCATGGTCCTCAGAAACAGGGCGACTGTGGTGTCTGGCTCGTTCCAGCAGCATCTGCTCTGTGCCAGATCCTGGGAACATACACGTGTTGGACAAGAGCACATTTTTATAAAACTCCCAATTTTACCACTGGGAAAACATGATGGAAACACTTGGTCAGGCCTGACAGAGAAAGTGGGTTAAGATAATGCAGTTCCAATACTGCATTTTCGACTTAAGCTCTCATTGCCATCGAGTCAATTACAATTCGTAGTGACTTTGGCTTCAAAGATTAAAATGTAAAGTAGGGCTCTAGACAGCTTTATCATATTTTTCCTTTTAAATTTCATTTATGTTTTCTTAAGCAGACACACAACAAAACATACATCACTTCAGCAGTTTTTAATGTATACAGTTTGCTGATACGGATTATATTCCTCCGGTCTGTAGCCATTTTCAGCTTTTTTGAGTTGTTGCTCATCTGTTAGCATAAATTCACTCCCCTTAGAGTTCCAGGGGAGTCCAGGTGGCTTGGTGATGACAGCGCTGGGCTGCTAGCCTCAAAAGCAGCACTTTAAATCCAACAGACTTGGGAGAAAGACATGGCTGTCTGCTCCCATGAAGAGTTGCGGTCTCAGAAACGCACAGGGGCAGGTCTACTCGGTCCTGTAAGGTCATTGTGAATCAGAATTGATTTCATGGCAGTGTGGTTGGCTTTGTTTTTTTGTTTAAAGTCCCAGGCAAATACTTCAAGTTGTTTTCCATTTTATTCCACATACATAGTTGTTAAAAGATCATCAAGCTCAAAGCAGACTTTTTTTTTACTAGTTAAGCCAAACTATTACTTGGTTTCAAGAAGACATTATGATACATTTCTGGTTTAAGGCAATAGTTTTAGGAGTTCAGCCACCCTCCATGGCTCCAGAAAGTTGGGAATTGTGAGAATTTTCTATTCTTGTCTGTATTTTTGCCCCATTTTGTTCAGGATCCTTCTCTGAACTCTTTGATCAAAATGCTCAGCAGTGGTAGCCAGGCACCATGCAGTTCATTTGGACTCGTGACAAAGGAGGGCATTGTTTATGGAGGCAGCTAATTAGCCATGCATTCCAGAATCCTACTCTATTTGATTCTGTTGATCCACATGAATCCACACCAACTGTGCCTGACAACTGAAGGAGGAGGTAGAACAGAAGCACCAAACATGTTAATAAGCCAAATAATGGTATGTCCCATGAAACCATTACCCTGAACCTAAGAGCTTTACTGTCTGGTTATTCAGCTCTGTCCTCTGTTACACTTCCCAATGGCTGCTGAGTGCAGACTTTCCAGAAGGGCTTCCCTCTGTAAGCAGAGTGTCCTCTAGACAATAAAGGGGAGGACTCTTGTTCGTTTGGAACCACTTTACCACATGTAAATATTGGTACTGTGGTTACATCTGTAGGCTTGTATTTATTGTACATTAATCTTTTTTTCATTGGAGTGTTTTTGCACTGGGAATTGAACTATATGTTAAAAAAGATAAAAATATAGTTTTATACCAAAATTGATGGTCATTTGTTTATCTGAATGTACTACTGTAATGTGAAATGAGTCACTGTATTTGCAGTTTTTCAATTAAAAAATTTCAATGTTGTCCTTTGTTCTTCAATTATAAAATATCTCAAATAATTAGAAAATACAGTTTTAGGAGAAAACCCATATACCCATCAACTAGATACATTTAATATAATATTTTGAAATTTTTCTTTTTAAAAGATATAAAATATTTTAGATAGAGGTGAAGGCCGTATTCTATTGATTGCAACCTTTTACTCGTCCTAAAGGCACGCACTATCCCAAAGATGGTAAGTAAGTGTCCTGGTCTCTTTGTACATTTATTATATATGCATTATATAGTCTTGATTAGTGTCCACTCTTTTACTTTTGCATGTATCCATTGGAACGGCTACACAGAAACTCACAGACAAAATGCGTGATGAAAGAATTTAATAACTCAATAAGTTATAGTGCCAAGAGAAATGCTCAGGGTAGGTGTTTAACAGGACACATTACAGAGTTTCAGGTATGCTAATAAACACCCGAAGTGGCATACAACTCTGCTATGAGCCTCAACCCAAAGACATTCAGCTCAGGCTCTGGTCAAACCCAGGTCAGCAAACCCAGGTCTCCGAATTAAGTGCCCAGACTGAAGGACCAGGAAAACGTCAGTCTTCACAACCTAGAAATTGAAAACATTGTTCGGCACCCAGCTACCATGACCAAGTGTTATGAAAAGGATCACAACAGAAGGTTCTGTCTAGAGTGGGGGAGAAGTTAAGAACATAACCCTAAAGGATGCCAGGTTTACTGATCGAACAGAGATAGGCAGGACCTCCAAGATTTGCACTCTTCCCCTGCAGATCAGGAACTGAACTCAAATGGTACATTGACGGTATTGCTGCAATTATTGGGTTGAATCAGAATGCATATGAATTGTGGTAAATGATGTAAAAATATCACCTGATCTTTTGAGGGCAGGCCAGGTATGAGTGATAGGCTTTTTCACTGGGGTCAAGGAGGGGAGCCAAGCCCTTCTTTCAAAAGATATTTTTAATTAAAAGTTTCTTTTTTCATATAACACTGTTTAGGAATGAATAAAATGTAGCACAAAACCTGTCTCTTTCAGCCCTGCCATGTTCCCAAAGATGCTCCGCAGTGTTCCCCTTGCTCATATGATAAATATGATTATATCTATCCATACTTGTTTTATGAAAAATGCTTACACTGTACAAGTTGTAAAGCGGTCCTTCAAAAATTAAGGACTGTAAAAATTGTCCTTCAAAAAAAAGTTAAGTATTCCAAGATAAAAGCTGAGCGTTCATAGCTATTAGACTCCCATACAAGAAAACTTAAAGCCAGTCCTCCAACGTGAGAAATGTGAAGGAATGATACTAGAAAGTCACTCAAAGTTGAACACAAAAGGGAAAATGATGAGAACAAATGTACAAATGTGCTTGAAAATTGATATATTTATGGATTGTGATAAGAGTTATACAAGCCCCCAATAAAACTATTTTTTAAGTTGTACGAGCCCCCCAAAAACTGATTTAATAAAAAAGAAAGAGCTAGATCTGGAAATGGTGGAATGTCACCTGGCTTATATTCTTTTCTTATTTTTTGTACAATGACTATATTCCTTTCTCTCTTTTTTAATCATTTTACCACAATCCATATCTACACCCATTGTGTCAAGCACATGTGTACATTTACTTCCATCATCATTCTCAAAATACTTTCTTTCTACTTGAGGCCTTGGTATCAGCTCCTCATTTTTCCCCTCCCTCCCCACCCCCTTCCCTCATGAACCCTTGACAATTTATAAATTACTATTATTTTGTTATGTCTTACACTGTCCAACATCTCCTTTCACCCACTTTTCTGTTGCCTGTTCCTCAGGAAGGGGCTTATATTGTAGATCCTTGTAATCGGTTCCTCCATTCTATCCCACCTTTCCTCCACCCTTGAATTATCGCCACTCTCACCACTAGTCCTGAGGGGTTCATCTGTCCTGGATCCCCTGTGTTTCTTTCTGTACCCGTGTACATCCTCTGGTCTAGCCAGATTTTAAGATAGAATTGGGATCATGATAGTGGTGGGGAGGAAATATTTAAGAACTAGAGGAAAGTTGACTCATCCTTCCCTGTGGTCCCTCTGTGGGGAGATTGTTCCACTATCTACAGATGAGCTTTGGATCTCTGCTCCAGCCCTCTCGTTTTTATTTGTTATGTGTCTGCTGATGCCCAGTTCCTGTGACTCCTCATGATCGCACCAGCGATGTGCTTCTTCCATGTGGACTTGTTGCTTCACTGCTGAATGGCAGCTTGTGTGACATCAAGCCTTTTAGACCCCAGACACTATATCTTTTAATAACCGGGCACCATTTGCCCTCTTCACCACATTTGTTTATGCACCTATTTTGTATTCAGCGATTGTGTCAGGAGGGTAAACATCTCATGCTGCTGACTGGTTAGAACAAAACTTTCTCTTTTTTAAAAAATTTATGTATTGGGGCTCATGCAATTCTTATCACAATCCACACATACATCAATTGTGTAAAGCACACTTATACATTCATTGCCCTCATCATTCTCAAACTTCGCATTCCGCTTTGGTTCCTGGAATAAGCTCCTCATTTTCCTTTTTTCTCTCCCTCTCCCTCCCCGCTCCCCTCTCCCTCATGAACCCTTGATAATTTATAAATTATTATTTTATCTTATCTTACACTGCCAGGCGTCTCCCTTCACCCACTTTCCTGTTGCCCTTTCCCCAGAGAGGAGGTTATATATAGATCCCCGTGATTGGTTTCCCCTTTCTACCCCTTCTTCCCTCCCGGTATCACCACTCTCACTGTTGGTCCTGAGGGGGTTCATCTGTCCTAAATTCCCTGTTTCCAAATCCCAACTGTACCGCTGTGCATCCTCTGGTCTAACCAGGTTTGCAAGGTAGAAGTGGGATCATGATAGTTGGGGGGAGGAAGTGTTTAAGAACTAGAGGAAAGTTGTGAGTTTCGTTATTGCTACACTGAAGCCTGAGTGACTCATCTCCCCACTACCGCTCTGCAATGGATGTCCAGTTGTCTACAGATGGGCATTGGGTCCCCATAGAACAAAGTGTTCTTGAATGGAAGGAGGATATGAGTGGATGCCCAAAGTCCATCCCCTACCTCAGGGTATTGCCATATAAATATATGTACATGGGCCAATACCTCTATTTTTGTAGATTAATGTATTTACATATGCACACCACTATGTTTATACCTCTATCCATTGCTTTGCTTCCTTGGTCCTTCCTCTGTTGCCTTTTACCTTCCTCATGTCCCACTGCCACTTTCCCCTTATTTCTGCCTCTTGGTAACCCCCTTAGCTAGTCTGCTGTTGCTCCAACATTACCACCACCCCCACCTTGGATCCCTATATCCTCATTACTGGCTCTGACACCCCAGTTGTTCCCCTGTCCATGGCGCAGCCTGCTCAGCACCCCCTTCCTCCACCACTCTGACCTCCCAGTTCTCCCTGGAACCGTTGGTCCCAATGCTCTCACCTCAAGCATGCCTCCCATACCTATCCTATATAGGTAGGTACGCCGACTATGACATAGCCCAAAATGATTTTTTAAAATAAAAATAGTAAATCAATAAGAAAAATTTTTTAAAAAGAGAAAAGAACTATACAAAAATCCTGGGTCTCTTCGCTGGCCTTCAAGACTGTCCAGGAGCTGCCTCTCCCAGCCTGGAGTGCATGTAGACCCTACTATGAAGCACCAAACCATGAGGACAGCATGGTCACATGGAAGGATGCATGAAGAGAGAGAGTTACAGGCTAGGGAGAGGAGCCAGCATGCCACACCCACACAGAGGCAGGCCAGGAGAGAGGAAGAGAAAGAGAGTGGGACTAGACCCCACGCTGGCACGCCAGGCTCGGAGGATGACGTCCCTGGGGAAGCTAATGGGACACAGAGGGAACTGGACAACTAACAACAGCTGGTGGCATGCTGTCCCCTTGCTGGAGCAGACTGCGACAAAGTATATTTCTTGATCACAATTGAATGTAAACAGAATTTGGTAACACAATGAAACTGAAATACACAATTATATGGAAATTAAACCATTATACAAACAACCAGTGAATATTTAGAGTCAAATGAAAATGAAGATACAACACACGAAAACATTTGAGACTCTGAAACTGTTAGGGTGGGGGAAGGGAAGTATACTTATTGCCAATTAAGTGAAGGTTTACAGAGAAGTTCATCAGTTTTACATCGAAAAATTCATACACATTGATTTTGCACATCCACTCCAATACCTTCCATGTGCCATCCTACTTCCCCACTGGGCTTTCTCTTACCATCACTCCTTCTTTAGTAACCCTCTGGACTTTGTCATTGGGTAAATGCTGCCCTTTGGGTTTTAAGCTGTTGATGGTTTTAAAAAAGGTCATTTCAGTTCCACGCCTAGAGGACATTGGCTATATTCTTGGGGTATGCTACTAGACTCCATTCAACCAGTAAACCCAGTCTGTTTTATGATCATGAGTTCTGTTCCACATTTTACCCGATTCCATTGTGATTGTGTTCAGAGTAATAGGTAGCGGTAGTCAGGCACCATTTAGGTTTTCCAAGCTCAAGATTATAGAGACTAATGTTTGGGTTGTTCATCATTCTATTGTAATAATTGTATTCAACATGTCTTTTGACTTCACTCTTGTTTCCTCCGAGTGCAGAGAGACCAATAGTTACTACTGGCTGCTCATGCAGTTTTTCTTATTTAAGTCACTTTTTTAAAAAACAAAAATTTCAAAAGAGGACCTGACGCAAGGGGCTTAAGTGGAGAGCAAATGCCTTGAGAATGATTGGGGCAGGGAATGTATGGATGTGCTTTATACAATTGATGTATGTATATGTATGGATTGTGGTAAGAGTTGTTTGAGTCCCTAATAAAATGTAAATGAAGAAAAGAGAAAAAAATGATTAGGGCAAAGACTGTACAGATGTGCTTTATACAATTGATGTATGTATATGTATGAACTGTGAAAAGAATTGTATCAACCCCAATAAATTGTTAAAAAAATAAATTTAAAAAAATTCCTTTTATTTTTTTTGTACTGTCCGACGTCTCCCTTCACCAACTTTTCTGTTCTGTTTTAATGTAATTTTTATCATTAAACTGTGAGTCTAATGGTAACAAAATAGAACGTGTGTGTGTGTGTGTTAAAATAGTCATTAAAGAATAGAATTCAGAGACAGAGAATTTTTTTAAGTTTTTAAAAATATTTTCTATTGTTTCTTAGGTGAAGGTTTATAGAGCAGACATCAGTTTTACATTAAATAACTCGTTAAATCTACCATTGTCTTTTCATTTCCAATATTTTTTGCCAATCTCTTGTTTTATATTGTCTTCCCTTCACAAAAATAACACCTGTCTACCCTCTAGCTTCCACAGACAGAGAACTTATTGTTGACAAAGGCCTAAAAAACATTAAATGGGAAGCAGACACCTCTTCAATAAATGCTATTGGAAATACTGGCTATCCACTTGCAGAAGAACAAAAAAAAGACGACTGCCTCACCCATGCACAGAAACAAACTCAAGATGGATCAAATTCCTAAATGTAAAACCCAAAACTCTCAGGATCAGAAAACTGGGACAAAACTAGGAACCCTAGTGCAGTAGATGGGCTATCAGAAATAACAAAGCTGACACAATCCATAGAAAACAAAATAGTGGGACATATTAAAAAATAAAAAACTTGCATACATTAAAAGACTTCATTGAAAGAGTAAAAAGACCCATAGACTGGGAAAAGATATTTAGTAATGACATAACAAAGGACTAATTACTAAAATCTACAGAATTTACAAGGTGGCAAGAAAAACAAACTAGTAGCCCTATGAAAAAGTGGGCAAAGGACCGGAGCAGATGATTCACAAAGGATGATACGCGAATAACTAATAAACATATGAGTAAGTTCTCTCAGTCATTAGCTATCCAGGAAATGCAAGTCAAAGCAACCATGAGATACCACCTAACACCCATAACTGTAGCCCAGTTAAAGTAAAAAAGCTGAGAACAGCAAATGTTGGAGAGTGTGTGGTGAGATAGGAACTCTTATCCTCTGCTGGTGGACTTGTAAATATGTACAGACACTCAGGAAGGCAGTATGGCGATACCTACAACAGATGGCAACTGAACTACCGTATGATCCAGCAATACCATTACTGAACATATACCACAAAGAAATAAAAAACATCATAAGCAGACATTTGCTCCCCCATGTTCATCACAGCACAGCTCACAATTGCTAGAAGCGGCCTCCATTCCCAACAATGGATAAAAAACCTCTGGTACATAAACATGATGAGTACTGCGCATGCCTGAAGAACAGCAATGAGACCCCTCACGTCGTGGAGGGCTTTGGAAGACATTCTGAGAGAAGCGAGTGAAGCACGAAAGGACAAGCATTGTGTGAGTCCAGAGCAGCAGGAACAAGCAGCAGAAGGGGCGCAAGCTCAAGCGTGCAGGCCATGCAGTCGTCTGGCTGGGGTCAGACAGGCCGCTAACGAGCTGGACCAGTGCCAATGACCTACACATCATCTGCTCCTGGTGAGTATAGTGTAGGTCACTTGGCCGGAGGTCACCTCACGACAGCTGGGATCAAATGGAGGGTGCGAGGGGGTAGTGGCTGTTCGCTGAATAGTAGCCATTTAGATCTGTGGTGAGGTCTCCCAGAGAGGGAGGTAGCCCCGTCGGAGGAATGGGGTTTACTGATGAGAGGTGCCGCACAGGAGATGAAAGGGAATGGTCAAATTTGGGGGTACATAGGTGCATGCCTGTTGAAAGGAGGGGAGGGAGAGCTAACCTCCAGGTGGGGGACAAAAGACTGAGGATGCTCTTGGCAACAATAAATGGGAGGTGTCTTCAGTGGCATGCAATGGGTGGGCAGAACTGGTGTAGGGCATCTGGGGGGGGGGGTATCCCAGGAAAGCAGACCAGGTGCCATAAAATGCTGGGACACCAAATCCTGGATCTTTGGGGTGCATGCATGCTCCAGAGGCTACATCAGTGAGCCCCATATGGGAATTCCACTGGGTGAACTAGACTCTACCTCAGACACACTTGTAACATGAGGACTTAAGCTGGAAATACATTGTGCCTGAGGAAGCAGAAAACAGCTGTACCAAGAGTGGTGTACTGATGGTTGGTGGACAAATAAGGTCATGTTACATCAACCCCCTTTATGCTGGGTTAAGATATCTATTATTCTGGAAATCTTGTGACAGCCCCTCTACTGTGTGTTGCATGTGCTTGGGTATATTAAGGTGTGTCTCAGGGGTGCAGCACCATGGGGGTCACTTTCTTGAAGCTGTTATTTGTTTCTGCTTTTTAGTAAATGAGACCCAGAGACTTTGAGAAAGAAAATATAACAATAGTTTGGGGGGGGCGAGGATAAAGAGGGTCGGGGGAAGTAAGAGGGAGATGATGTCAAGTAGTCTAGGAGGGAAATGTATGTGTGGAGACTGATTGTGGCAGCAATTTTACAATTCTGTTTGATGTGATTGAACTATGGAATAATATGACATTTGTATTAACTCCTAAGTTAGCAAATTTTTTAAAAAGCATAGATTCAGGAATGGTTTGGGGGCTCACACTTAAAAAGAATTATCATGGCCCTGCTCAGTACTCACCTTCATGAAATGATCACTGAAGATAAAGGTACTACAGCGAAGTGTCGCAAAAAAGTAGATAGTAGCACTCCCTCAATGTATGAATACTTTCTTTTATTAAATTGGCACTCTGTGATGCTCACCCTCCCGACACAACTGCTGAAGCCAAAGCGGGTGAACAAGTAAATGTGAAGAAAGCTGATGGTGCCCGGCTATCAAAAGAGATAGTGTCTGGGGTCTTAAAGGCTTGAAGATATACAAGCGGTCATCTAGCTCAGAAGCAACAAAGCCCACATGGAAGAACACACCAGCCTGTGTGATTGCATGGTCCCGAAGGGAACAGATATCAAAGAACAAAAAATCAAATCATTGGCTGCACACCTCCATGATACAATCACCGAAGACAAACAGGTGCATAAGCAAATGTGGTGAAGAAAGCTGATGGTGCCCGACTATCGAAAGAGATAGTACCTGGGGTCTTAAAGGCTTGAAGGTGAACAAGCGGCCATCTAGCTCAGAAGCAATAAAGGCCACATGGAAGAAGCACACCAGCCTGTGCAATCACGAGGTGCCAAAGGGACCAGGTATAAGGCATCATGCAATATATATATATATATATATACACACACACACACACACACACACCATAGTGAATGAAGGGGGAAGTGCAGAGTGGAGACCCAAAGCCCATTTGTCGGCCACTGGAGATCCCCTCATAGAGGGTTTAGGAGAGGAGATGGGTCAGTCAGGGTGCGATGTAGTACCGATGAAGAACACAGCTTTCCCCCAGATCCTGGATGCTTCCTCCCGCCACCTACCATGATCCGAATTCTACCTTGCAGGACTGGATAGGGCAGAGGTTGTACACTGGTGCATATGAGGGCTGGAGGCACAGGGAATCCAGGGTGGATGATACCTTCAGGACCAGGGGTGTGAGGGCCGATGCTGGGAGAGTGGAGGGTGAGTGGGTTGGAAAGGGGGAACTGATTACAAGGATCCACATGTGACCTACTCCCTGGGAGATGGACGGCAGAGAAGGGGGGGGGGCGGTAGACTCTGGATAGGGCAAGATATGACAAAATAACAATCTATAAATTATCAAGGGCTCATAAGGGAGGGAGGAGCGGGGATGGAGGGGGGAAAAAAAGAGGACCTGATGCAGAGGGCTTAAGTGGAGAGCAAATGCTTTGAAAATGATTAGGGCAAATAATGTATAGATGTGCTTTATACAATTGATGTATGTATATGTATGGGTTGTGATAAGAGTTGTATGAACCCCTAATAAAATGTTTTTTTAAAAAGTATTAAATCTAAAAAAAAAAAAGAGTGGCTGAATTACAACACTAACTGAACCCTCTACTTAGAATGATTTCTGATGTTAATAGGAGAGCATGGATTGGGACTAAATGGGAACCTGAAAGTTACGGTGGAGAGGACTGTGCTACGCTGAGTTTTCTAGAGAAATAAATCAAACTACACTCAAATAACTTTATAGCAAAAATAAATTTACATCAGGAAGCCCAGCCCAGTTCAACTCAAGTCCATGGGTCAGATGCTAGATGAAGTCCCCTTTAGACTCACCCAGCTTCCAGCCAATGAAGCAAAGGCAAAGCAGGAATCGGGAAAATCACAGGCCAGTAGGGGCAAGAGCATCTGGATGTAAGGTCAGCAGGAAGAGGGCAGGGCACTGCAGCTCCTATGATCAGCAGGCCGGCTCGGCCATGAATCCTAGAGATGCAGAATCAAGGTAAGCAGGATGGAGGGAGAGGGAAGGAAAGTTGTCCATGGCATCTCTCTAAATTGGGCACCTCCTCCAAGGAGAGGGCCTTATTGAGATTGAACTCTACCCATACTTTCACACAGATGCATCAAACTGATATAAAATCGAACCATCATAGGGACACACGGAAAGATTATTCTCAGAAATATCAGAACATGGATCCTTGATATGCCATTGAGTTACTTCAGCCAACAACACTACCACTCACATCTGAAGAGTTTAATCCATCATTAGTAAAGCCATTGTCCCCTCCACCTGCACTTGAGCTTAGCCCAACTTTCCCTGCTGATAGGGAACCTCGAGTTGTATCTGGAGCATTCCCTGCAGCAGATGCCTTGCAAGATAATGCTGACCCTTGCTGGGAAACACCTTCGACACTCATGCCTGCTTCGACACTGCCTCTAAACTTGTCTCAGTAATCCCAAAGGTGACCTCCAAATATTGATCCAGAAAGAGCTGTGCTATCCTCTTAAAGGACTGCTAGCATTTTCTAGTATGTACAGGCAGAGACCCGAGGAATGTGTGCGGGAGTGAGATGATGATGCAAGGAGCGAACGGTTGCATCAGTCTGAATGTGTTGACGTGGACCAACTAAGCACTGATCCTTCAGTCAGTGTTTCAGCACCAGACGTTAGGACAGAATCTAATAGTTTATCTGTTTGGTTTACTGAAGCAAAGCTTCTGCAGTGGCTTAGAGCAAGTTAAGTTGAAGTACCAGACCTAGCTTGGTATACTTTAGAGGATTAAGGGAATGGGCGTGTTTCAGGGCAGACCCATAGACTCACAAATGGAATGCACTGAGGACACACCTTTTCTCTCAGTGGGAAACAAATTTCTGAAGGGATCATAAGTATCTCTAAAGACTGCTGTGATTGATATTTTATTTTGAGCCAGTTTTGACAGTGGAAAATACCCTAATTAAGACGTTTGCACATAACATGGCTGATTGGGTCCCATGGTAGTAGGCGGTAAGCAGTAGCATTTAACAGAGACAAGGTGGGTGTGGTTGCCAAATGGTTAGCAGAGTCAAAGTAGTAACAGAATAGCCTGATTTGTATGGCATTGGATACCTAAGCAGAGTGTCCCTAGGAGTGAAATAAATGAGAAACCTACCAAATCTATCATTGATCTGTACAAGTTGAAAAATTCTAGGCCAGTTGAATAGCAGTCTAATTCAAATAGCCAGATATAGAGTCGCAAATGCTCGATCAATTCCCAAAAATTGAGCCAGTTCACAAACGCTTCATTTACGGGGAAGCCAGGTCCCTTTGAGGAAGGCACCCACTACACTAATAAAAAAAATGCATAGTTAGCCTTTCTCCCAGGCCTGCCCAGTGGAAACTGCGCCTTTTATAAGTGACAATTCATTGGAGAAAGGAAATAATCAGACGTTGGGGATGATTACTGGACATTGGCTCCAAACTGACATTAATCTAAGTGACCCTAAATTTTAAGGTCCCACAATCAGACTAGGAGCATATAAAGGTCAAGTTATAATGGAGTCTTAGCTCAGGTTGATCTCACAGGGGATCCAGTATGAGCCCAAACCTATCCTATAGTAATTTCCCTGTTCTAGAACACATAAATGGAATAGACAGACTCACTGACTGCCAGTACCCCATATGGCTACCTGACTCTAGAATATGGACTACTATGGCAGGGGCAGGAGTGGAAGCTAGTAAAGCTACCTCTACTTAGGAAAATGGTAAAGCCAACACAATTATGTTTTCCTGGAGGGATTGCAAAGATCAGGGTGCAAAGATTGCACCATCAAGGAATTGAAGAATATAGGGCTGGAGACCATTACTTCCGAACTGAGCTGTTGTCTATGGGGGGACTAGCAAACTCTAGACCTATGTGGTTTGTAAGGGTCCAGGTATAAGCTGTGCTTACACACACACAAGCACCAGCAGCGGTTAAGCCAGTTTTTAGTGTGGGGTTTTTTAATCACTTTATTAGGGGCTCTTACATCTCTTTTATAACAATCCATACATCAGTGGAGTCAAGCATATTTGTACATATGTTGCCATCATCATTTTCAAAACATTTTCTTTCTACTTGAGCCCTTGATATCAGCTCCTTTTTTCCCTCCCTCACCCACCCTCCCACCCTCAAGACCCTTGATAAATTATTATCGTTTTCCTATCTTACACCATCTTCTGTCTCCCTTCACCCACATTGCTGTTGTTTGTCCCCCTCAGGGTGTGGGGGTTATGTCTACATCATCATTGTAATCAATTCTCTGTTTCTCCCCCTTCTCCCCCTACATTCCCCCTAAGTGGCCTACGCTGATAGTATTGCTACTCCCATTACTGTTCCTGATGTGTTTATCTGTCCTGGATCCCGTGTGACAAGAGCTCTTATCTGTACCATCTGGTCTAGCTAGATTTGTAAGCTAGAACTGGGATTTGTAAAGTAGAAGTGGGGTCAAGATAGGTGGGTGGGGTGGGATGCGGGAAGCACTAAAGAACTAAAGAAATGTGTGTCTCGTTGGTGCTGTACTGCACTCTGGCTGACTTGTCCCTCCTGTGAGGGATGTCCAATTGTCTACAGATGGGCTTTGAGTCTCCATCCGACTCCCTTCATTCACATCATATGATGGTTTGGGGTCTCCTGATGTCTGATACTGTTAGATTCCTCAGGTGGAAATACCTGGGTCATTGGCTTCCCATGAGAATGAATTCACAACGAAGCCTGGTTTGTGATCCAAGTGAATTTTTATAAAGGATAGAAGTGTAAAGGTGAAACTGAGGTACAGGGAGGAAGACAGACATAACTGACAGGACAAGGAAAGCAGAAACAGAAATAGCTTTATTAGGTGGGGCAGTAGGGCGGCTCCTGCGGCTCCCTGCCGAGGTTTCTTGACCTAGGCGGACAGGTCAGGGAAGTCCCATTCAGCAGCTGGGGGCGAGGGTTTTTACAGGGGTAGTGAGGAATGTATGGCAATTAGCATATGGGGTCTGGAGACCTGGAGAATTGCTTGTCATCTCCTTGCAATTCTGACTTTTCAGGGCCCTCCACTGGGAGGCGTGGTTGACAGTACTGGTTGACTCCATTGACTCAATTAAGCTCACCTGGCCTAGATTGAGGTCCTCCCAAGAGTACTGGCTTCGTCTCAACTGCCTGAATTTATTCATGCCATCCAGCCTGGAGCAGCTTCCCACAGTCTGTAAGGGTGGAGGGAGGCCTTGGCAGGTAGAGGTAGAGGTTTCTGCCTCTAGCTCCCTAACACTTTCTGATCCCATCTACACCTTGTGATCACACAGGCTGGGCAACAATTTTATTAAAGCATAGATAGAATCATTTCCAAAGAAAGTATGTGAGTCCTTCTGGCATGGTGAAAAGGATACCTTAAGCATAGATAAAATATGCTTTGCTCCCGGAATGTAGTGGGGGCCCCTTTCACAAATTAAGAAGGGTCATTCATTGTCTAGGGGAAGACTCCTAGTTTCTAAAAGACAGTTTTAAAGGGGAGGAGTTTGCCACTCCACAGATGTACAATTAGCTTTCTAATTAGTTATTTAGACCACCCTTGAGGCTCTTTAAATTGCAATCTCAGCTTTTGTCTCTGGATCAGTGTGCTGTCAGATTTATCTCCAGCAGCACTGCTGTGTGAGGACATTCATTAGGGCCTAGCTTCAAGGTTGACCTGCTTACTAACCTGTTCTCACAAGGTCTTCTGTTAATTCCCATATTGCAGGCAGAAAATGCCTCTTCTGTCCCTGTCAATTTGGTCAGTGCAAAAAACAGGTGGATCTTTGAGAATGGCAGGGGGTGCCTGGAAACTTATCCAGGTGGTGACTCCAATTGCAGCTGCTGTCCCAGAAATGGTTTTATTGCTTGAGTAGATTAATATCTCTTCTAGTATCTGATAGCAGCTACTAATTGGGCAAATGTGTTTTTCTCAATTCCAGTTTTAAAGGAGCAGCACAAGCAGTTTGCCTTTAGCTGTTGTGGCAGTTAGATGTTATATCAACGTGACCCTGTGGGAAACTGTAGCACTAGTCCCACCTATCAAACAGGTTACAGCCTGATGACTCCTCCTAGGGGATATGAACTTTCAAATAAGAAAGACAATGAGAGCAGCAAGAGGAGATAAGCAGCACTTGAGAGGGGATTGAGGGGCAGCTGGGAGGAGGAGGATGACCAAGCAGCACACACTGCAGAGAACAGCGCAAAAGAGTTACTGAAAGGGATAGCACTTCCAGACCACAGGATTGTCACCATAAAGATAGGTAGACACAAATAGACTACAACGAGAGAGCAGAAACACCAGCCAATTAGAACCGCTTAGGGCATCTCCCCTAGGCCGCCTGAGGGGAGATTCCCGGGTCTTTGAATTGGGAAGCTAGCTGAGGGGGTGGGGGGTACGTGCCAGTGGGGTGTGATGGAGCAAAAGGATCATAATTCGAAGTGACCAGACTGGGACCAGGGAAAATAAAAATATAAATTTCTTTGGCTTCCTGCCAAGACCAGAAGACTGCCAGTGGAGATCCCCCATCTAGGACTCACTCCTAGTAGTGGGTACTTCACAGCTTACTGAGCCTCACAGGGCTGAGAACAGGGCAGCTGAAAGCAGGTGTTAAGTGATTAACACCAAGAGCTCCAGCCCCCTCCTGAGGTACCACTCAGCACAACCCCTGATCGGAAGACACCCCAAAGGCCTGGTACCTTAAATAATTGGGCCACTCTGAGGATTTATTTTCATATTACTTGTTACACATACCTGGATTGCATACACCTGACTCATTGACTAAGTATTTGCATCACAAAACAAGAAGCTGGAGCAGGTTTGGCAGGCAGAACAGGTTTTACAAGCCCAGGCAAGGAATTTATATAAGGGAGTTTATATATATCATTTGTATGATATGTTACTTTACGTTTTTTCCTTCCGATCTCATTGGTTTATTTCCTAGACCCCTAACACCCCATCTACCTACTAGTTCGCACCCACAACAGAGACTAAGCTCTGTGTGAAGCTTAGTGTCCCGGACAAACATACATTAACAGCTCTCCTGCATCTTATGCTAGTATGATTTTTCCTATTACTATTATTAAAACTGTCATCTCTTACCCCTTTTCTTTCATTTTCCTTTCTTTAGTCTAAATATCCAAAGTTTTACTTCATAACATCATTAACCTGTCTTTTAGTTTCACTGTACTGATCATCAAAATTTTTCTTACATTTTCAGACTCATAAAACCAAAGACTAATACTACTATCACAATATTTAAAATTGTTTTTGCTCTCAAATACTAGTACCCATTGATCCATCGTTGCAAATGAGGCATTTCAGGGCCAAATACCCCTTCCTTTAACCTACTATATAACACTACCTGATCCTCCACCCTCTTTTTTAACCTACTGCTTCTTTCACTCTCCCAACACTCATAACATTTCCTCCCCAAATTTCATATGACTCCCTTAACACATAAATTAGCAACCTCCCTCAGACACTTAATACAAACTATCCATTAGCCCTCTACTGCACCACCTAATAGAGTTAACCAGTTCCAAATAACATCGCCTACATAACACTCCCAATAGACTCCAAGATGACAAGGAAACAACAGAAGATATTAGTCACACACACACACACACACACACACACACACACACACACACAAAACAAGAGAAACAGAAACAAATAACCAAATAGCAATCAGACTTAAATGTAATACCTGAAACTGTACAAGTTATGGATTTCCCAGAAAAAGAATGTAAAGAATGATGTTTGTGCTCATGCAACAGCTGAAAGAAGTCTAAAAGGAAAAATAAAACAATAGAAAAGCTATAACCTCATTAGAGAAACGAACAGAAACACAAAAATCAAACACTACAATAAACAGCAGAATTACAAAGCAGGGGTGTCAAACTCAATTAAAAAGCGGGCCATTTGGTGCAACAGGCAAGATTCACATGGGCCACTTCACATTTACAAATTTTGTTCAATTTCTATTTTGAAGTGAGGATTCAGGAATATGGATAGGATAATTAAAATACTATAGTAGCTTTTATTTAAATATTTATTTTATTTAATGTATTTATAAAACTAAAATTATTGTTTTACCCTTAACTTGACAGTGCTTTCCTTCTACTAGTTTTCACTACGTCTTATGTTGTGACCGGAAAATATAACAAGGTAACTAATAAAAAACACCAAGATTTGGGCAGCTGACAAACGTGATGCACAATTGTAATGGCTTCCCTCTAAAAATGTTCACTAGCACTGCTGCTAGGTATGATCATAACAGCACAACCCAGAGTGCTATTTTTCACCTTTTCACTATTGGGATCTCTTTACATTATGTGACACTGAGAGTGGCAGACAGATCGCTTCCAATCATCACTGGAACTAGGTCAGTGCATTTATACACATCCACAGGCCCCCCAAAAAGCACTGGGCCACATGTATACTCATCTTCAGATAAAGGGTTAACGAGGGAATTGTGTGTACGGTATTGCCTCGATCTCCCCTAAGTGCTATTTTCTTCATAACAATTTTTTTCTATTTTCATTTTATTTCAGAGCATCGCAGGCCACAAAAAAAGCTCCTCAGGGGCTACATGCGGCCGACAGGACCAGTTTGACACCCCTGCTATAAAGGAAAAGCGGGAGGCTGTAAAAAAAATAGAGATACAGAATTGAAGAGATAGAAACCCAAATTAGTGAACTGAAAGACAAATCTATAGATTCCAATCAAAAGGAAGGACAAATAACCAAATAATGCAAAAGAGACTGAGAAAAGCTTGATAATAATGTGGGACACCATTAAGAGGAACAACCTGCATCTTGTAGGAATTCCAGAAGAGGAAGAAACAAACAAAGTTACATCCACACAGAGAATAGTCCAAGAGCGCCAGCCAAAGAACTTTGCTCAATGTCTAAAAGAGAAAAAGATGATTATTTAGGAAGCCAAAAGAACCCCAGCCAGGAGAGATTCTAAAAGGCAAACTCCACGGCATATTGTAGTCAAGATGTCAAACATCAGAACGGAAACAACAAACAATCTAAAAGCACCTAGAGAAAAAGATCAATTACACACAAAGGTTCAGCAACTAAATATCGTGGTATAATACAATTATTTCAAGACAAGAAAAGCCAAAAGCAAGACCACCATTACAAAAAATACTCAATGAAGTACTGTGGCCAAAAAAACCAACAGCAACAACACACAAACCTGAAACCAACATTCAAGACAATTCCTCACAAAAACCAGCACACACAGAACAACACCCAGAGCAAGGGAACGACACAGGAAGAACAAAGAAACTGAACATAATGCACATCCAAACACACAACACACGCATATATAAACCAAAATGGTGGAAACAAATACACATACATGTCAATAATTTCACTGAATGTTAATGTACTAAATACACCAGTACAGAGACAGAGAGAAGCTGAATGGATAAGAAAGCAAGCCCCACCAATATGCTGCCTACAAGAAAAACACCTCACAAACAGAGACTTGAAGACATTAAAAATCAGAGGTGGAACAAAAGCATACCCAGCAAACAGCAACAAAACTCAGCAGGGGTAACAATATTAATCTCCAAGAAGATAAACTTCAAGGTAAACAACATAACGAGAAAAGATTGAATACTACATAATGATAAAGGGAAAAATAGCTCAGAAAACCATAACTTTAATAGTCATCTATGCACTCAATGAAATACCTTTGAAATACATCAGATCCTCATAGAATTGAAAAAGGACCAAGACACATCGACAGTAAGAACAGAAGACTTCAATACACCACTCTCAAAGAAAAAAAAATGTCAAGAAAAAAGGCAATGAAGACCAAAAAAAGTTTAATAACACAATCAATAAAAACTATCTTGGATGTATGAGCCCCTAATAAAATGTTTTTTTAAAAAACTATCTTGGAGGGAAGATGGTGACTGAGTAACACATACCAGAGGGACTCCACAGAAATCAACCCAGGAGAGCTACTAAGAGGGAAATTCAACACTGCTGGGTCGCAGGAGGCGCATCATAAAGATAAGTAGGCACAGATCCACAAGGTTTGAAGGGACTGGCGGGCCCTCAAAGTTTAGTATTAAGGTAGTAGATAGACATTGGGCCTCCATTCAAGTACTGCCTCAATGCAACACTGTTTTCTATTAAACTGGCATTCCATGATGCTCACCTTCCCAACACAATCGATGAAGACAAATGAGTGCATAAGCAAATGTGGTGAAGAAAACTGATGGTGGCAAAAGATATAGTGTCTAAGGTCTTAAAGGCTCAAGGTAAACAGGCGACCATCTAGCTGAGGAGCAACAAAGCCCACATGGAAGAAGCACACCAGCCTGTGGGATTATGAGGTGTCAAAGGGATGAGGTAGGAGCCATCAAAGAACAAAAAATATTATCATTGTGAACGAGGGGGGTGCAGATTAGGGAACCAAGAGAGACTCATCTGTAGACAACTGGACATCCCCTTACAGAAGGGTTGGGGGGTGGGGCGAGACAGCCAATCATGGTGCATTGTAGCAACAATGAAACTTACAACTTTCTTCTAGTTCTTTAATGCTTCCTTCCCCACCACTATCATGATCCCAATTCTAATTTACAAATCTGGCTAGATGAGAGGATGTACACTGGTACAGATAGGAACTGGAAAAACAGGGAATCCAGGACAGATGATCCCTTCAGGACCAGTGGTGAGAGAGGGGATACCAGGAGGGTGGAAGGAGGGGGGGGGGAGGGGAAACCGATTACAAGGATGTACATATAACCTCCTCCCTGGGGAATGGACAACAGAAAAGTTGGTGTAGGGCGATGTTGGACAGTGCAAGATATTACAAAATAATACATTGCCAAGGGTTAATGAGAGAGAGGGCAGCGACAGGTGGGGGGGGGAATGAGGAGCTGATGCCAAGGGCTTAAGTGGAGAGCAAATGTTTTGAGAATGATGTGGGCAACGAATGTACAAATGTGCTTGACACAATTGATGTGCTATGGATTGTGATAAGAGTTGTATGAGCCCCCAATAAAATGATTTAAAAAAATAAAGATTTATTTGAACATAAAAAATAGATATAACTGATGGCATATATTCAATCTTGTTTTGTTAGGTGCCACCCAGTCAGTTCAGACTCGGTGACCCTATCGACAACATAAGGAAACAGTGCTTGTTTCTTGTGTCATCCTTACACACGTTTTCTCTTTGAGCCTATGATTTCAGTCATGTCAATCCATCTTTTTTGCTGTGCCTTTTCTGTAACAAGCATTCTTTCAGGGACTGGTCTCTCCTGAAAACCTGTCCAATGTCCAACATCTTGCCATCCTTGTACCTAAGGAGCATTCCGGCTGTACTTCTTCCAAGACAGATTTGTTGTTGTTTTTTGGCAGTCCAATTACTTCCAATATTTTTCACAAGCACCATAATTCAAATACATCGATTCTACATTGATCTTCCTTAATCAATGTCCAATTTTTACATGTGAATGAGATGATTAAAAATGCCATGGCCCCCAAAAGACTGGACTGGAAAACGCTCCTAAGGGCCAGCAAACGATCCCAGAACTAACTACAAGCTTTTCTCTTGTGAACTGTTTTGTTCTGTTCTTTGTCAGTGGTTTGTTTTTGTTGTTTTGTTGCCTGGTTGTATACTGTTGCTTTGTTTTCCTCTGTCTTGTTTTCGTGCATGTTAGTGTCTCCACAGGTCTGTCTGAATAGGACAGGCTGGATGAACTATCTGGAGGAAAAACAACGGGACCGACAGTTCCGGGGGGACTTGGGGTGGGGGGGTAGAGGGGTATAAGGAAGTGGTGTTAACAAACCCAGGGACAAGGGAAAAACATGGGACCCCAAATGGTAGAGAAGGGGGAGTGGCAGGCCTGGTGGGAAATGATCAAGGGTAAGGTTGATTAGAGAAGAGGTATACTCTAGCCCAGGTGGCGACGAAGCATGGTAGTAGGGCAGGAGGAAAGTCAAGGGAGATGGAGGAAAGAGCTAGGAGTCAAAGGGCATTCATGGAGGTCTAGATAAATACATGTACATGCAAATATATATAGGAGGATGGGGAAATAGATCTATGTGTCTATATTTATAAGTCAAGTATTAAGGTGGCGGAAGGACCTTGGGCCTCTACTCAAACACTCCCTCAATGCATGAATACCTTCTTTTATTAAATTGGAACTCTATGATGCTCACTCTCCCGACACAATGGCTGAAGTCAAAGTGGGTGAACAAGTAAATGTGGTGAAGAAAGCTGATGGTGCCCGGCTATCAAAAGAGGTAGTGACTGGGGTCTTAAAGGCTTGAAGATAAAAAAGCGGCCATCTAGCTCAGAAGCAACAAAGTCCACATGGAAGAACACACCAGCCTTTGTGATCGAGGGGTTCCAAAGGGGTCAGTTACCAGGCATCAAAGAACAAAAAATCATATCATTGATTGCACACCTCCATGATAGGATCGCTGAAGACAAATGGGTGCATAAGTAAATGTGGTGAAGAAAGCTGTTGGTGCCCAGCTATCAAAAAAGATAGTGTCTGGGGTCTTAAAGGCTTGGTGAACAAGCGGCCATCTAGCTCAGAAGCAAAAAAGCCCACATGGAAGAAGCACACCGGCCAGTGCGATCGCGAGGTGCCAAGGGACCAGGTATAAGGCATAATGCAAAAAAAAAGATGTAAGTGTGTGTATGTATGTGTATATATGTGTATATGTATGTGTATATATGTATATATATACCATATTAAATGAAGGGGGAAGTGACGAGTGGAGACCCAAGGCCCAAGTGTCGACCAATGGAGATCCCCTCATAGAGGGGTTTAGGCGAGGAGATGGGTTAATTAGGGTGTGAGGTAGTACCGATGAAGAACACAGCTTTCCCCCAGATCCTGGATGCTTCCTCACCCCAACTACCATGATCAGAATTCTACCTTGCAGGCCTGGATAGGACAGAGGCTGTACACTGGTACATATGAGGGCTGGAGGTACAGGGAATCCAGGGTGGATGATACCTTCAGGACCAAGGGTGTGAGGGACGATGCTGGGAGAGTGGAGGGTCAGTGGGTTGGAAAGGGGGAACTGATTACAAGGATCCACATGTGACCTCTTCCCTGGGAGATGGACAGCAGAGAAGGGGGGAAGGGAGACTCCTGATAGGGCAAGATATGACAACATAACGATGTATAAATTACCAAGGGCACATGAGGGAGGGGAGAAAGGGGAGGGAGTGGGGAAAAAAAAAGAGGACCTGTTGCAAGGGGCTTAAGTGGAGAGCAAATGCCTTGATAATGATTGGGGCAGGGAATGTATGGATGTGCTTTATACAATTGATGTATGTATATGTATGGATGGTGATAAGAGTTGTATGAGTCCCTAATAAAATGTAAAAAAAGAAAAAAAAATGCCACGGCATGGTCAGGCGCAACTTGGTACTCAAAATATTCAGTTACCCAAATACATGTCTTCTGATTTCTTTGACTGCTGCATCCATGAGCATTGATTGTGGATCCAATCAAGACAAAATCCTTGACAACTTCAACCTTTTCTCCATTTATCATGCTGTTACCTACTGGTCCAGTTGTATTTTGGTTTACCTTATAGAGTAGTAACCCATACTGAAGGCTGCAATCCCTGATCTTCATCAGCAAGTGCTTCCATTTCTCTTCATTTTCAGCAAGCAAGGTTGTGTCACCCGCATATTGCAGATTGTTAATATGCCCTCCTCCAATTCTGGTGTCACATTCTTCATATAATCGAGCTAATCATACAGATTGAGTAAGTATGGTAAGACAATATAAACCTGACTAACACCTTTCATGATTTTAAACTATGCAGTATTCCCATGTTTGATAAATTACAGAATGGAGACATAGGTACATAGGTAGAAATTTTCAATTTCTGTATCACTAGCTTGAATGGTTGGTATGTAAATTTGAATAATCACAATTGTTTGGATTTCCTTATATGAGGATAGATTTTACATCACAGACAGCATTATACTCTAGATCTTGAAATGTCCTTTTTGACAATGCATGAAACACTATTCCTCTTGAATCTATCATTCTCAGCAAGCTACATTTAGATTCAGAATGGCCAATGCTAGTCCATTTTGGTTCACTAACACCACGAATATCTATTTCTGTCTTCCATTTCATTTTTTACAACACTCAATTTTCCTAAATCCCTACATTCTAAGTTCCATTACAGTATATACTCAAGTATATGACCTGAATATCTGCCGAAGCACCTAATTTTACCACAAAAATTACATTAAAATGTGCTGAAAAACGTGGCTTACCCACATGGAAGAAGCACACCGGCCAGTGCGATCACGAGGTGCTAAGGGACCAGGTATAAGGCATCATGCAAAAAAAACAAACAAACAAACAACGATATAAGTGTGTGTATGTATGTGTATATATGTGTATATGTATATGTATATATATACCATATTAAATGAAGGGGGAAGTGCAGAGTGGAGACCCAAGGCCCAAGTGTCGGCCAATGGAGATCCCCTCATAGAGGCGTTTAGGAGAGGAGATGGGTTAATTAGGGTGCGAGGTAGTACCGATGAAGAACACAGCTTTCCCCCAGATCCTGGATGCTTCCCCCCCCCCCAACTACCATGATCCAAATTCTAACTTGCAGGCCTGGATAGGACAGAGGCTGTACACTGGTACATATGAGGGCTGGAGGTACAGGGAATCCAGGGTGGATGATACCTTCAGGACCAAGGGTGTGAGGGACGATGCTCGGAGAGTGGAGGGTGAGTGGGCTGGAAAGGGGGAACTGATTACAAGGATCCACATGTGACCTCTTCCCTGGGAGAGGGACAGCAGAGAAGGGGGGAAGGGAGACTCCGGATAGGGCAAGATATGACAACATAACGATGTATAAATTACCAAGGGCACATGAGGGAGGGGAGAAAGGGGAGGGAGGGGGAAAAAAAAAGAGGACCTGATGCAAGGGGCTTAAGTGGAGAGCAAATGCCTTGAGAATGATTGGGGCAGGGAATGTATGGATGTGCTTTATACAATTGATGTATGTATATGTATGGATGGTGATAAGAGTTGTATGAGTCCCTAATAAAATGTAAAAAAAGAAAAGAGGAGAAAAAATGATTAGGGCAAAGACTGTACAGATGTGCTTTATACAATTGATTTATGTATATGTATGAACTGTGATAAGAATTGTATGAGCCCCTAATAAATTGTTAAAATTAAAAAACAAAAAACGTGGCTTACACTCAAGCATATATGGTAATTGGTGTTTTCAGCTATCTCTTCTCCTTTTGAGTCATGTCCCATCAGTAAATGAAGGTCCTGAAGGCTTTACTCATGTAGGGTGTATTCCACCCACATCACAATAGACTCTACTTTGTGAAGGCAGTTCTCCTGGAGTCATACTGAGTGTCTTCTGGACTGAAGGCTCATCTTCTGGCACCATCTCTGACAATGTTGTTTCTACTCTTAAGGTTTTCTGTATCTGATTCACTCTGTTTGTCTCCCTGTGAGACATTCCTGTTGACAAGCCACTGGGAGCTACACTGATGGAGCCAGGGCCCTGGAGATGGAGGAGTCATATGGAGACCCATGACATCGCTCAGATGCTTCCACCACCACTGGATCCGGATTTTTCACCCACTGGCCTGTGATTTTCCTCATTCAACATCATTGCATGTGTTGCTTGAGTCTGAAGAGGAATTTATAGACTGGTATTGGACATATGGACTAATATCAGACTTATGGACTTGATCTGGACTGGGCAGGGATGTTTTCTCAATATACAGTTGCTCTTTTATATAAAGTTCTTTTTTATACACGAGTGTCTCCCTGGATCTCTCTACCTGGACTAACACACACAACCACCACAGTAAACCTGAGTCATGAATATCCCCGGGAGAAGCAGCTAGATTATGGGCCCCAAATGAACTCTAGCTCCAGCCCAAGAATAGTCAGTTCTGAAAACATGGCCCTGCTCAATACTCACTCACATGAAAAGATCACTGAAGAGTGTCCTACGCATTGTGGTGAGAAAGCAGATGGTGCCTGGCTCTCAAGTGGAATCGTGTTTGTGGTTTTAAGGTGTGTATTCAAATAAAAAGCCATCTAAGTAAGGAGTCCACTAAGCCAACATGGAAGAAAACCAGCTCGTATGAGTCAAAGATGACAATAAACTCAAATATGATGAAAGAAGTAATATCAGACCTAAAATTATGAACACCCAATTTGTGGAAGGCTATGGAGGACAGTGGGAGCCCAAAATCCATCTGCAGAATATCAAGACAAATTCAGCCACTGGCAGATCTCTAGTTACAGGCAAAGGTCTGAAATACTTACTACCAAACAAAAATCATTGTCATCCTGATTATGCTGGGTCAAACTTGGGATTTGATCAGTTGACCTTCTAGATCCATCCTGAATTTGTTCTAGGTGTAAGGATCTCTTGCTTACTCCATGATAAAAACTTCTTCCCTGGCCTTTAAAATATTGATGGTGGTGGGTTAGGAAAAAAAAAATGATGGTGGTGCTTTTTATTTGTCTTTATATATTATTGTCTTATCCATATCATTTTATTTTTTGTTATTATTTCTGTTGGATTTACCAGTTGAAGCACAGGAGTGGATAAATATAGTTAACTGATGAAAGGGTTTCTAGGAGATATAGGGGTGGGTGAGCAGGGATTGGGGAGGGTGAGGCTATTTCGGGAGTAAACAATGAAGGTGGGAGGGGGAGTGAGTACTAGGACTCAAGGTGATTACACAACTCAATTTAAAGATGATTTAACCATGGGAGTGGGGGGGTATAGAGAAAATATTCTGAAATTGTGGTAATGATTGTACAATTCTTCTTGATATGACTGAACTATTGAATTGTGTGAATGTGGATTAAAGAGAATTTCAAAACTTAAAGTACAATGCTTTCTGTAATATGAAAATATCTATATACCTACAAGGAAGCCCAATTAGTATGACTATTATTCTAATTTAAGAATAAAGAAATTGAATTCTACCAACTTCAGTCTGAACTGATCACAAATATAATCAAGATGCATTATTGATAATTGGAATGAGAGCTGGAACAAAGAGGGACAATAGTTTGAAACTATGGCTTCAGAGAAACAAAAGTTGCTGATTGCATGATAGAATTTTCTGAGATGGACTTAAATGCAATACCTTTTTCAACAACATAATGTGTACTTGGATAGACAGCATACAGAATGTATAGATAGGTCTCATACTGACTACCTCCATGGGAAGAGATGACAGAGAAGCTCAGTAATAGCAGCCAAAAGGCTGATTGTGAAACAGAACATCAATTGCTCACATAAAAGTTCAGGTTGATGTTGAAAATTAAAACATGCCCACAAAAGCCCCAATATGACCTTGCATATATCCCACCTCAATTTTATAGACACATCAAGAACAGCATTAAATATTAACAACACTGATGACAACTGATATGCTGTGGGATGAAATAAATGACAAGGTTATATAATAAGAAAGCAATATGCCAATAAAAAGAAAATAAAGCAGATATCAGAAGAGACCCTAAAACTTGCAGTTGATCATAGATCAACTGTAATAAATTTAAGAAATGAAGTTCACAGAAAATCACAAAGGGCAGATTAATGAGACAAAGTATCAAATATGCAGACTTGAAGTTAGAAAACCAAAAAGGAAGAACACACTCAACATATCTCATGCTGAAGGACTGAAAAAAAAAATCCAAGCCTTGAGTTAAACATTAAGGATTCCTATGGGCAAAATATTGAACAAAGCAGGAAGTACCCAAAGATGATGGGAAGAACACTCACTGTACTGAAAAGTACATTCAGCTATTTTAAGAGGTAACTTCTGATCAAAAACCAATGGTATTGAAGGAAGAAGTCCAAGCCCTATCAAAGGCATTCGCAAAAAATAAAGTTCCTGCAATTGGTCAATGGAAATGTTTCTTCAGCGAAGTAATATACAGGCTCGTCTATGCCTAAGAAATTTGGCACAAGCTTACAAGGCCAACTGAAAATCTGTGCCTACGTCAAAGAAAGGTGACACAACAGACTGCAGAAGTTATCAAACTTCTTATATTAATATCTGTTAAATCAACTTTTGCTGAAAAAAATTCATCAATGGTTACAATCAACAGAGTGCTGCCAGAAATTCAAGTCAGATTCAGGAGAGGATGTGGAACAAAGGATTTATCATTGATTATATGAGATGGATCTTGGCTGAACAAAGATAACAACTGTTGCTACTTGCGTTGTAAAGGTAACAGGGTACATAGATCATAACTATTGATCACATTTGGAAAAATGGGAATTCCTCAACCCTTGATCATCCCTGTACAAACCAAGTGGTATTTGAGGCATTCATTGGAATAGAACAATATGGGGCTGTTTAAAAGCAGCTAATATTCATGTCAGAGCTGCTTTCTTTCGCCATATTTAATCAAAATATATGGTGAAGTAATAATCTAAGAACATATGAAGACAGGCCCAGGATTGGAGAGAGTGTTTATTAACAACTTACAATATACAGATGACACCTCAACTGCTACAGGTGAGGACCTGAAACACTTGCTGATGAAGATCAAGGGTTGCAATCTTCAGTATGGAATACAACTCAATGCAAAGGAAACCAAAACCCTTATAATCAGTAGTCAACATTATGGTAAAGACTAATATTATCTAAAATGTCATTCTGCTTGGATTGACAAGCAATGCCCATGGAAGGAGCAGTCAAGAAAACAAACAGTATTGCACTGGACAAATCTGCTGCACAAGACATTTTAGTGTTGAAGAGCAAGGGAGTCACTTTGAGACTGAGACCTGTCTGACCCAAGAGAGTATGGCATTTGGGCATTAAGACCAGAGAAGAATGGATACATTTGAATCATGGTATTGATGAAGAACAGTGAGAAGACCAGGGACAGGCAGAACAAGTATTCTAGAACAAATACAGCTAGAATGATCCTTAATGGTAAAGATGACAAGATTTCATTTCACATACTTTGAACATATTGTCTCAAGATGTTGGACATCAGACTTGTTAAAATAGGGTAGTAAAAAAGATTCTCACAATGGACTGATAAAATGGTTACAAGTTCAAACCTAATTGTGAAGAGGCACAGGACGGTAGTATTTTGCTCTTTTGTACACTGGGTTGCTATGAGGAACCAACTAAATAGCACCTAAAAATGATCAGCTTAATGAGCTTTGTCTTCTCTTGATGAATGTTTCTTCTTGATTACATTTCATTGACTTACCTTCAATGCTACCTACTTCTGTAATCTTTTGGATTTTAATTTGCTGTGTTGGTATAATTTCTAATGTTTCATTTATTTTGTTATTGTAGTCGTCCCTGAATTTTCCCAAAGTTTTGTTTGCCTTGCAATATTCTCTATGTAAAATGCCCAATTATTAACTATTAGGAAGTTCCCATGACATTTCTTCCTTAGAAAGGGTTTCTCGATCTTTATTTTGGTGAATTGTTTCTTTGGGTGAAATGAAATTGAATTCTTCAGTGTACTGTAATGGTACTATTTGTACTTAATTGGTGATTATATGTTGTTAGGTGCTAAGCACCTGTCTCCTTATGGGTGTGACACAGAACGGGAATGACTATAATTCTCTGTTCACTGCGGAGTGCAGTTGAGAACAGATTTAGAAGATGTTGGCCACTATCATTAGTCAAAAAGTGGCCCCCACCTGTAGGTAGAACTCCTATGGTAAATGGGTGGGGGGAGGGGGAGGGCTGGGCACCTGGGCTGCCAGCTATTGATATGGGGCAGTTGTCAGCTCATTGTTCTGATCAAACCCTGTTCACAAAACTTCATAATGTTCAACAGCAATGGGTACAAGAAGAAAATCTTCCAATGTTGATTATAGTGATGATTTCACATTAAACACAAATTTCATAATGGATGTGCTGTAATGTCAGTTGAGAATTTACTAGTCTCGTGTCTTCATATTTAGATTTTATTCAGCTTCTTGTAGTCAGCATTCAAATAATCTCTCTATCCTCTCCTCTAAAACTGAGGGTCCCTGGATTTTCATTCGTGTTTTATTTGGTCTTTCACATATTTCTTGTACAGGATCTTGGTAGTGTGTCTGTTTGGGCCAGGTCCGGACCAGGCAGCCCCTTGCACCAGCCTCTCAAGAAGACAAATGACCTGCTGAACTTCAAAGCAGCTGCCTCCAGCATGTCACAAAGCTTACCCCCGGGCAGAACACAGACTCCCCCCCAGCGTGCCAGGAAGCAAGTTTGCTGAGAACAAGATGATTTATGGACAGGTCATCTCCTGCTCCGAAACTTGCAGCCGCAGTACAAAGAACCTCCCTTCCCCTTACCGGCCCATATGCCTTTAAGCTCATATAATATGTATATATCCTGCCACCCTAGCACCATGCGCGACTTCCTTAACCTATTCTTGTTGGGTTGCGGAATCCATCTGGGAGTTCTTTTCCCTCAATAAAATCTTTCTCTTTCACTCATTTTTGTCTGAACCCTGCCTCTGTTCTGTGACTCTGTCTATTTAATCTTGGCAGAAGTCCTTCTTGATTATCTTTTAGTTCTATTTCCACATGACTTTTTGGAAAAGCTTTACTCACTTACTTAACATTTCATCATTTCATAATTTCAAATATAGTAGAGATGACCAAAACTACAGCCCCAACAAACACTTATGGGGTTGCTGAGTTGAAAATCTTAAACAGCACCCAACATGCACAGCAACAACAATCTAATACTAAGTTTTTATTTAATTAAAGAACACTTCATCATTGTACCTGTTTACAGAATTAGTTTCGCATTCAACAATTCTTAATTTGTTTCTTTTGTGACATTAGTTGTAATCCCTTAAACATCCTTTTTGGGTTCCCATTTCACCCTCTTCCTGCCTTCTGAACTTGGCTTTTAGCAACATTTCTTCTCATATGATTGTCAGTATACTTTGTTCTCATGAGTCCTCACAAGTGTTACTATTTTACAGGTCTGTCCAGTATGGCATAAAAATGATCTCTGGGAATAGGTTCATTTTCAGGTTTGACGGATGTTTAAGGGTTATAGTCTTAGGGGGAGAGGGGATTCTCTACCTGTCTTTATCAGACCAGTGAAGCTGGTCTTTTCTCTCCTACTCTGTTCAGGATCTTCGATTTTTACTAGAGTGGTAGCCAGGAACCTTCCAGTTCTCCTCGTCTTAAGGTTAGAGAGGTTGTGGGATACAGAAAGGTTTTCCCCAGGTTGTCACAACCTTATTATGACACATGGTAAATGACTGTACACTTGGAGGTCAGCTGCTTAGAGGGTATCTTGTCACAGGTGTATCCCCAGTGTTTCCCCCTTCCTATTGTGTGTGTATTCCTAGCTCGTCCCCTTCCTGTCACGCATAAACCTATTGTACAGCCCCTTCCTGTTACGCATATGGTTACCTGTCACTAGGGGGCTTGAATGTCCTCAAAATGTATATACAGCATGATTAGAAATATGATACATTTTCTCTCTGTGTGTGGACCTGGCTGTTGAGATCATGGCCGTCCTGAAGGTGAGCAATTGTATACTTTATTTTGTCTGTTGTCTCTTTAATTTTACCCCTCAATTACACAACTGGACCCGTTTGATTGTGGGAGTTGGTACCCCTCAGGAGGTAGGAGTTCATGTGGTCCAATAGTTCTTTAACCTAATTGTTTGGGTCTTTGATTTCAACTCTTTTCCAAATGGAAAGAGACTAACAGTTGGAACTTAACTGGTCACCACGCAAGCTTATAAGACTCCCTGTAACTGCTACTCATCCAAATAAAATGCAAAACATTCGGTTTAAAGACTGTTACACCAATTGCCCTAGACAGTCTCCAAACTATGGTCTTTACCCTTCCAGTCCAGTGCCTCAGAACTTGAAGGTGTTTTTGGATATGAATAAGTTTTCATAACTTTGTACCCTGTATGCTCTATCACATACATGGACATATTGACATATTTACAGTACAAATAAGTATATCAAAATAGTCCCTGCCACACAGGTATACTCCCACAGACCACCGGTTCAACTCATATCTACCTATATATATACATACACTTATAAATTATTATTTGCTTTCACTGTTATTTCAAAATGGTGATTGGTATCTTTAAAAGGCATTTGAATCCAAAAACACAAGTAAATAGATAATGAATGATTGACTACAAGCTAAGCAACTCTAAGAATTGCTGGCTGTTCCCAAAAGCTGAGAAAAACGATATACGGACCTCCCTTATTTCAGAGAGAGAACAAGGTGCTGTCAACACTTGCCTTCAGATTTCTGGCCTCCAGAACCGAGAATAAACTTCCCTTTGTTTTAAGCTACCTTGCTTATGGCATTTAGTTGTTGCTGATGCACAAGTTTATTGATAGTCATGTGCCAGGCTAGCCATTACTGTCTGCCTTCGCAAATCAGATGATAAACAATTGTGGTTACACATTAAATATAGCAAGAGGTCTTACACATCATCGTAACTTGCTTGTGTGAAACATTAATAAATATTCAAGAATCTTGGGCTTCTTGGCTTCACCAGGAATGCTACAGCATCCCTGCCGAATGTAAGACCCATGAGGGTCTGCCTTCTTCTTGTACAGCCAAATGCAACTGTGTTTGGGGGGAAAAGAGGAAAAAGACTCAAAGGTAATTAACAAACCACTAATATAAAATGTTATATATATGGATAGAGATTACTGCAAGGATGAGAATTCTTAGGATTCTAATAAATTCTTAGATATGAGCACTAAAACTATGTAGTCAAGTAATTCTGGTTTTACATAAAGAATACCTGTAATTTTAACAATTAAACAGTGGTGTCAGGTAGATGGAAAGATGTACAGATGTCTCCAAGAGCTGGACTCTGTCTAAATGTGAAGCTATGACAGCATATGTTCCAGAATTCCTTGTCTGATTAACTGTTCACACTTCCAACGAGGTAAAAAATGCTGAGGGAAAAAAGGGACACAGAAAAGAAATTATTGGAAAATAACCTCTTGGATTATATTTTACATCAATAAAAACAAACTAATAGCTTATTTTAAAATTCCAACAGTGATAGATCATAATCAACTCAACAGCAACAAGTAGTTAATAAGGAATTAAGTTAACTTTACTATATTTATTGCTTTATTCAAATTTTGTTAAAGCTATTGGTATTTTAATCAGAATTACTTAAATGAATTGTATAGTTTAAATTAAATTCAATAAGAAACTTGTAAACACAGAAGTGGTTTTTTGCCCAACTTTAATAAACCCTGAATTTTCCAGGAGTGTAACTAGTATATATTTTTTTTAAAAAAAGAAGAACTTATGAATTAAGGACATCAGGTATAATGAATAACTATACAGACAACTTACAACAAAGATACAAGAGATCTAGTAAAACTAGGTAATCTTGGAACCTTGAGCTTCAGAAGAAATTATAGAAAAGTGGACTGAAAACTAACTAGAAGATGAAGGGAAACAAAAGTGGTGCAAGAACAGACAGGTGAATTGTCAGCTAGCCTGACGCATTCCATCCAGACAGAAGCCTGGCACATTGGTAACTGGCACTAAGAAAGGATCCTCACTTGTTTCCCACACCCTCCTGATATCACAATTGCCAGCCCCTACCTTCACCCATACACCAGACAGAGATATCCTTGTAAGTCCATTTCTGCTTGAAGACAAAGCTATGCCCTCATGGTTTAACATCCCCATGCCTAGAGATGGATTATCACCCCCATGCCCAGAAATGCTTGAGATTCTCCTCATAGCACTAGCAAAAAATACAATGCTGGATCCCTCGCTGCTCTTGGACACGTGGAAAGTTACCCCATGATTAGCCATTCTGACCCAGCTGCTTCTCTACCAGAAAGATTCCCCTCAGCTATCACCTAAGCTGTAAAAACACCCTACTGGATCAGGTGCGTGGACCACAGAAAACAGATAGGCCTGCCAAGCTCCATCTGGAATCAATATTCAACCCCCTAGAGGCTGTGACCTATACAAAAAGGTCCTCACCCCAAGTTTTCTCTTTGTTTTTCCTTTTCCTTCACTTCCTTTTATTTATTTTAATCACTTCTGCACTCTGCTTTCTTCTTTATTTCTGCTTCTACTTCTATTCTTTCCATTTTAATTTACTTTTCCAGTTCCCTTCCTTTCCTTTTTTATGTTTTGATTAGCTTCTCTTTTATTTTTCTCTACCTTGGTTTTTGACACACACACACACACACACACACACTTCTAGTTATTAAAATCCTTTCACTTGCTCTTGTTTGTCCGCTGTCTCTTGCTGGTTTCTTTTTCAAAAATTATTTCTTCGTTGGCAATTTTTTTTGTCCCTTCCTGTTCTACCTGACAGTGGACAGCAATCGCAGGCCTAGCCACCTCTATGACTGTAGTCATACCTATACAGTGACAGACACTACATACTCCTGTACCGCCTGATCATCTTTACGTAAGTGAGACCACCAAACAAACCATTGCTAACTGTGCTATAATAACAACAAACAGTACCACACACATTCTCAAATTATCCTTTACAACAACCAGTAGATAGGTGGAGTGTCTGCAGTCTCAAGATACTAAGATCAATTAAACACTAATACTACAACATCTCAGTGGCAAAGGCAATTTAAGTTTATATGAAGAAACAAGACAGAACAGCTGAAGCACATGACCAATATAGAGCTAGAAGACCTTTTTTCAGGAAGAAAAGGCATTGAAATTACCTGATAAACTATTAAAAATTATACTTTTATACTATCAATGAACCGGGAGAAAGGAAAGATTGCGAAGCTAAAGAAAAACTGAACACACACACACACACACACACACACACACTTTAGAGTAATTCAGGAAAGCACTAAAATAACACATCAATTGAAACTAGAAACCGTACACCACAGCAAAGAGAAATTCAGAAGATTAATACTAAGATGAGAGAAACAGATAACGCATTAGAAGAGCAAAGGACTTTGCGAGTAGAAGGAGGCAGGGGAAGGGAGTGGTAAGCAAACAACGCCAAAGACAGGGGAACAACTAAGGAATTAAAATCAACAATGAGGAGGACATAGAGATCCTGGTGGTGTTGGGGTAACAGCAATTTAGCTGAGAAGAACTACTAAGGTGGAAGAAGGGTGAGTGTGATGGTGAGGTAGAAGAAAGGTAAAAAGAAACAGGAAAGATCTAGGAAGCAAAGCTATAGATAGAGGTATAAGCATAAGTGTGTACCTATGTAAATACATTAATTCATAAAAATAGAGGTATTGGTCTATGTACATCATATATGGCAAGACATTGATGTAGTAGATGGACTTTAGGTCTCTGCTCAGGGCCTGCCTTCAATACAAGAATACTTTGTTCTAAGAACCTGGCATGTTGTGATGCTCACCCTCCTGGCATGATCGGTGAAGACAAAATGGGTGCACAAGCAAATGTGGTAAAGAAAGCTGATGGATTGCCTGCAACAATGATGCAAAAATAGAGCGATACTGGGGATGGTTCAGGACTGGATGGGGTGTGCTCTCTTGTCTAGAGGGTCACTGTGAGGTGGAGCTGGTTCGACAGCACCCGACCACAACAACAACAGAAAACTAAGACTGGCTCTGACAAGTGTCAGATGCTGCTCACCCAGGCTTGGACATTAACTTTCCATCGCATTAAATGTAATCGCTTGGTGTCAGAGTTGGAGAAGCTGCTATTCATACTCTAGTGATCAAGTGTTATGTGAGAAAATTACTTGTACATTTACTAGTTTGCTATTCATACCTTATTTCAGTTTAGCTTAATAACCCATTCCCTTGTTTTCTTTATCTCTGGGGAAAATAAATATCACTAATTGGAGCAGGATATGTGAAAGTACTGCAAAAATAAAACACACCATGCTAATATTAAAAAAAAAGAAAGCTGATGGTACCTCTTCTATCAAAAGATATAGCATCTGAGATCTGAAAGGCTTGAGGTTAAACAAGCAGCTGTCTAGCTGATAAACAAACCCACATGGAAGAAGCACACCAGCCTGTGTGATCATGAGATGGGATCAGGTAACAGGCATCAGAAGACCCAAAACACACACACACACATCCCACCACCCCCCCCAAATCCATCTGTAGATAATGGAACATCTCCTTGCAAAAGGGTCACAAGGGATGAGTCAACTAGGATGCAGTATAACACCAATGAAATATACAATATTCCTCTGGTTCCTTGAGGTTCCTCACCCCCCACTACCATGACTCCAGTCCTGCCTTTCACTTCGGGCTAGACCAGAACATGTACACAGATACAGATAAGAGCTCGAGACACACACTGAATCAAGGAATAACAATGGAAGTAGTGATACCAGGAGGGCAGGAGAAAGGTGACTCCAATGATTGACACATAACCACACCCCCACCCCAGGGGGACGATCAACAGAAACCAAGGGTGACGGGAGAGAGTGGTTGGTTAAGATATGAAAATAATAATAATTTATAATTTATCAAGGGGTCAAGGTGGGGTGGGGAGGGAGGGGAAAAAGAGGGACTGATATTTTGACCCTGGCCTCTAAACCCCTGATAAGGCCTGACCGTGGCAGCCTGCTCTCTGCTGGCTCCTCTAAGCCCCATGTCCATCACATGGCTGGTTCATTTTCTGTCAGCGCCCACGTAACTGACATATCTCCCCCACTTGCCTGAAAAGACAGCCAGGAGATCACCTCGCTAGGGTTTGGGATCAACGGTGGCCCTCTCTCCTTTGGGGACTGCCTACACCAGCGGAGCTCTTAACACTGGTCTCACTTCATGCCCTGCCTTGCCCTAGGGGCTAACTGACCCTGGGGCACAGCAAGGCCAGTATCATCACAAGGGCATAAGGACTGCACCTCTTGGCCTCCTAGTACAATCCTGCCACTTGAGAGTCCCTGGGGTCTAATAGTAAGGGCTCAAATAGAAAGTAAATGTTTAGAAAATAATCTTGGCAACATATGTACAAATATGCTTGAAACAATTGATGTATTGATTGTTATAAGAGCTCTAAGAGCCCCTTTATTAGTCTAGGTACTTTGGAGAAGTAAATCTACAGCAACTTGTGTATAAGAGAGAGTTGTATGTAAAGGTTAAGTGCGCATCAAGAAAATATCCCAACCCAGTGCTGCCCAAGCCCACAAGTCCAACATTAACCCATTAGTCCAATAACAGTCCACAAAGTCCTGCTCCATCTCACAAAACAGACACAATGATGTCGACTGCAGAGGAAAGCTGAGTCAATGAATATGTAAGCATCTCAGCGCTGGCAGGGGTCTCCACGTGGGTGCTCCAGCACCCAGGGCTGCATCGGGGTACGTTCATGTGGCTTCTCCCTGGGGATGTCTTGCAGGAAGTCTGTCTTGCAAGCTGAAGCAGGGAACTGCGAAAGCAGTTGCACCCTGGTGTGACCACAAAGCAAGAGACGCGAGAACTAGAAAGGTGAGGCTCACTGAGCCATTTATCCCTCTGCCCTTCAATTAACCCCACATGTGTTTATCGGCCAGGTTGGCACAATAAACTAACTGAGTCCCCAGTAGTATGATCTTTTAATTTTAAAAAAGAGCAAATGGACTAGAATTGAATCAGAGAGAGTTCATCAGTGAGATTAAAGAAAATCTCTCAACCTAATTTGGTAAAGGAATAATTTTTAAAATAGACAAGAAAATCTAGAGAAAATCACAGAATTCTGTGGGACAACATCAAGTACATTATGTGTGATTGGACAAAAAAACAGGAAGAAACAAACAAAACAATCAAAAGAGCAGAGAGAAGGAAACTTCCTTAATATATCATGACATGGTAAAAAATGTACTCATGAAGCTAAACAAACCAAAAGCAGGGCTGACTGAAATAAAATAATCATGACATATCATGATGAAAGTTACAAATGACAGGAATCCTGACAGCAATTGAGGAAAAATAAGTTACTTAAAAAGAGGAACTGAAAACAAAAATTGTCTTAGAAAAAGTGCATCCAGAAGGCTCTGTAGCAGAAAATGACGAGACTTGGTTTAATGTACTTTGGACATGTTGTCCAGGGAGACAGACCTTGGAGACGTGTCCCACGCATGATAAAAGTACCGGGTTTTAGAACCGAGGAAAACCTTCAACAAGATGGATTGACACAGTAGCTGCATCACTGGGCTCAAAGATAAGAACAATAGTGAGGACTGCACAGTATGGGGCAGGGTTTTGCTCTATTGTCCATAGGAACACTGAGTTGGAATAACTCCACAGCACCTTCCAATAACAGCAACAACACCACCATCTATCATACACGAACACACTGAAGCAGGAAAAGTAAACATACATATTGAAAAGAGAAACGAGTCATGCAATTAAAAACTCCCAATACATTCAAAGAAGAGTTGACACCAATTTTATTCAAACCATTGTAGGACATAATAAAAATGGAAAGTCCCCAAATTCATTTTATGAAACTTGTAAAATCATTATACCCAAATCAGACAGAAACATAGCCAGGAAAGAAAATAATACAGCAATATCCCTTATGAACATAAATGTAAAAATATCTCAACAAAACCCTACCTAATAAAGCCAACAATAAATATCTCAGTAAAGTAAATCATCATGACCAACATGAATTCATAACAAGGGTGCAATGATGGTTACATATTAGAAAAACAATCAATGTTATCCACTATATAAACAAAACAACAGGAAAGAACTTTATAACCATATTAGAAAAATTCAAATCCTACAATCCTGAGAAGAAAATGGGACCAACGGTTCCAGGGGATAAGAGAAAGGGAGAGCTAGGGAAGGGGGAGGGGAGCCAACAGACCCACGGACAGGGAACAACAAGAGATCTAAAATTGATGGAGAGGAAGGTGTAGAATGCCTGGTGGGGTTAGATCAAGTGCAATGTAGCTGAAAGAGGAATTACAGAGAGCCAAATGAAGGTCAAACATGATAGTGGGACAGGAGGAAAGTAAAGGGAAATAGAGGAGGAAAGGAGGCAAAAGACATTTTTTTTTACATTTTATTAGGGGCTCATACAACTCTTATCACAATCCATACAAATACATACATAAATTGTATAAAGCACACTCCTACATTCTTTGCCCTAATCATTTTCAAAGCATTTTCTCTCCACTTAAGCCCTTTGCATCAGGTCCTCTTTTTTTCCCCCCTCCCTCCCCGGTCCCCCCTCCCTCATGAGCCTTTGAAAATTTATAGATTGTTATTTTGTCATATCTTTCCCTATCCGGAGGCTCCCTTCCTCCCTTTCTCTGCCGTCCATCTCCCAGGGAGGAGGTCACATGTGGATCCTTGTAATCGGTTCCCCCTTTCCAACCCACTCACCCTCACTCTCCTAGTATCACCCCTCAGACCCCTGGTCCTGAAGGTATCATCCACCCTGGATTCCCTGTGTCTCCAGCTCCCATATGCACCAGTGAACATACAACCGCTGCCCTATCCAGTCCTGCAAGGTAGAATTCGGATCATGGTAGTTGGGGGAAGGAAGTATCCAGGATCTGGGGGAAAGCTGTGTTCTTCATCGGTACTACATCGCACCCTGACTGACCCATCTCCTCTCCTAAACCCCTCTATGAGGGGATCTCCAGTGGTTGACAAATGGGCTTTGGGTCTCCACTCTGCACTTCCCCCTTCATTCACTATGGTATATATATATATATATATATATATATATATATATATATATATATATATATATATATATATATATTTTGCATGATGCCTTTGGCACCTCGTGATTGCACAGGCTGGTGTGCTTCTTCCATGTGGGCTTTATTGCTTCTGAGCTAGATGGCCGCTTGTTCACCTTCAAGCCTTTAAGACCCCAGACACTATCTCTTTTGATGGCCGGGTACCATCAGCTTTCTTCGCCACATTTGCTTATGCACCCGTTTGTCATTGGTGATCGTATCATGGAGGTGTGCACCCAATGATATGATTTTTTTGTTCTTTGATACCTGATAACTGATCCCTTCAGGACCACGCGATCACACAGGCTGGTGTGTTCTTCCATGTGGGCTTTGTGCCTTCTGAGTTAGATGGCCGCTTGTTTATCTTCAAGCCTTTAAGACCCCAGACACTATCTCGTTTGATAGCCGGGCACCATCAGCTTTCTTCACTACATTTACTTGTTCACGCACTTTGGCTTCAGCAGTTGTGTAGGGAGGGTGAGCATCGTAGAGTGCCAACTTAATAAAAGAAAGTATTCATGCATTGAGGGAGTGCTTGAGTAGAGGTCCAAGGTCCTTCTGCCACCTTAAAACTAAACCTATAAATACAGAAACATAGATCTATTTCCCCATCCTCATATATATATTTGCATGTACATGTCTTTGTCTAGACCTCTATAAATGCCCTTTGACTCCTAGCTCTTTCCTCCATCTCCCTTGACGTTCCTCCTGCCCTACTACCAAGCTCCATCCCCAACTGGGTTACAGCTATACCTCTTCTTTATGTAACCTTACCCTTAATCATTCCCTACCAGGCCTGCCACTCCCTCCTCACTACCATTTTGGGTCCCATGTTGTTCCCTTGTCCCTGGGTTTGTTAACACCACTTCCTTACCACCCCACTTCCCCTATCCCAAGCCCCCCCCGGAACTGTCGGTCCATTGTTTTTCCTCCAGATAGTTCATCCAGCCTGTCTTATTTAGACAGACCTGTGGAGACAATAACATGCACGAAAATAAGACAGAGGAAAACAAAGCAACAGTATACAACCAGACAACAAAACAACAACAAATCACTGACATAGAACAAAACAAAACACATCAAGAAAGAAAACTTGTAGTTAGTTCAAGGATCGTTTGTTGGAGGCAAAAGACATTTATAGAGGTGTAAATATACACACATATATAAAAATATACTTATATAATGATAGGGATATGGGTCTATGTTCATATATTTATGTTTAATATCAAGGTTGCAGATGAATATTGGTTCTCTATTCAAGTCCTCCCGCAACGCAAGAACACTTCCTTCTAATAACCTGGCATTCTGTGATGCTCACCTTCCTGACATGATAGCTAAAGTCAAATGGGTGCATTAGCAAATGTGGTGAAGAAAGCTGATGGTGCCTAGCTATGAAAAGATACAGTGTTTGGGGTCTTAAAGGCTTGAAGTTAAACAAGCGGCCATCTAGCAGGGAAGCAATAAAACCCACATGAAAGAAGCACACAGCCTGTGTGATCACAAGGTGTCAACAGGATCAGGTATCAGATGACCCAAAACAAACCATCATATAGATATGAATTGGGGGGGGGGGGTTGGAGTGGAGACCCAAGGCCCATTTGTAAACAATTGGACATCTCCTCACAGAAGGGTCAAGTCAGTCAGGGTGAAGTTTAGCACCAACAAAATACACACTACTCTAGCTCTTTAATTGACCTTGGCACCCCACTATCCTGACCCCAGTTCTAGCTTACAAATCTGGCTTGACAGGAACATGTACCCTAGTACATATCAGAGCTCTTGGTACACGGAATCCAGGACAGATAAATCCCTCAGGAACAGTAATGGGAGTAGCAATACCATGAGGGGAAGGGGAAGATGGGAGAGGAAGGGGAGAAAAGGAAAACCAGTCACAATGATCGACATATAAGCCACTCCCCACCTGCAGGGGACAAGCAACAGAGTAAAGGCAGACTGCAGACAGTGTAAAATATGAAAATAATAATAATTTATAATTTAACAAGGAGTCATGAGGGTGAGGGAGGGAGGGAGGGAAATAAAACAGGAGCTGATACCAAGGCCTCAATTAGAAAATGTTTTGAAAATAATGGTGACAACATATGTACAAATGTGCTTGATACAATTGATATATGGATTGCTATAAGAGGTGTAAGAGCCCCTAGTAAAATGATATTAAAAAATACATCTACCTCTCCGTCTCTCTGCCACCCCGAGTGTGGTGGTGCTCCGACTTCACCATGTCATCTCATAAGACTTTCAGGATCAAGAGATTCCTGGCCAAGAAACAGAAGCAGAATCTGCCCATTCCCCAATGGATTCGAATGAAAACCGGTAATAAAATCAGGTACAACTCCAAGAGAAGACTTGGAGAAGAACCAAGCTGGGTCTGTAAGGAGCCCCCTGAAGGATGGCACGCATGGCCGCATTTTCCCAGGCTCAAATCATGAATTAAGATTTTTGTCCCCATCTGATGAATTGAACTTCAATCGGCAAATAATCTGGTTTATTCCTTATTTTTTTGCTTCCTAATCAAGTTTAACAATAAATAATGTAAGGTTGTTGTTGTGAGAAAAAGAATACATCTATACTACTATAATACCTCAAGTAGAAAAAGACAGAAAATGGGGTAAGATGGCCACCATATAACAAGCCCGGGAAGATGTGCTCAGCAACTACCAAAGAGTTTCCACTATGAGAGAGATTCTGCACTTCCTGGTAGCAAGAAATTCAACTTAAAAGCCAAGTTGACCCAAGTTTCTCAAAGTGGAAAGCAGCAAGGCCTGCTGACAGACTCCCCTTTACGGATGAGCAGCAACATGAGTTGCTTCTACAAGCATCGTGATTCTTCGTGGCCCCTGAGAAAAGACAGTCAGCCAGCCAACCCTCTACCTCCCTGGCCTCTAGGGACACAGATAGCTAGCAGATCACTTGGGCAGCTTGGTACACACATACTCAGTACCCAAGGTACGCTTTGTACCATTTCCCCATCTTCCTCCTCTTTTCCTGCTTTGTTCTACAAGGCATTCCATCCCGTGTGCCAGCGCCGTGATACCGCATACATGTACACACAGACTACTAAAAGAGCAGGAATCCCCACCCACAAGGTAGCTTTATTATATATATTTTTGGATTTTGTACTTTTGTTCTATTTTAATACTCTCTCTCTCTCTTTTTTGATCTCCTACTTCCTCTTCTGGAGTGACTCCACCCTCCTGAGAATCCACATACCTCCCAGGAAGAGACAGTTCTGTGTATTCCAGCATACCCACTCTAGCATGGGCTTTCCAGGACCTCCTAAGTGCACAGATATGCTCACATTCATTCACATTGCCACAATAGCAGAATCTGGTACCCACAACCATACCCAAGTCTTTTTTTTTGATCCTTGTACTTCTATCAATTATCTTTCTATTTTCTTGCTGTTCTCTCATTAAATATCTTTCCATGAAACCTATTAATTGAGATTAACTCTCTGCCCGCAAGTGTCAACTCACAGTGATCCTATAGGACAGGGTAAAACTGTCCGGTGAGTTTCTGAGACTGTAACTGTTTATGGGAATAGAAAGTCTCCTTTTTTTGGCGGAGCAGCTGGTGGTTTTAAAATGTTGACCTTTCGGATTACAACTCAATACATAACCATTATGTGACCAGAGCTCCTTATTGTGATTACCCCTCTGAAACTATTTTCCCATTATTTTTGCAAGTCTGTTGGCTTATTCACAGTCACTTATTACTATCATTACTTTATTCTTATCATTACTTTTATTTTATTCTATTTTTCCCAGCCACTATCCCCACTTAGGCACCTTTCCCCTTCTTTTCATTTCACCACTGTATGTTTTCCAGCTCCTATTAGAACTCACCTGTGTCACTAGACAAACTCTACCTCTGTATGACCAGCAGCTCACACACCACAATGCTGAAGAAACAGCAGTCAAGCACAGAAAGCTTCCAAATTCAAGAAAAACAAACATGAACAACCAAGTAGCACTCAAACCAATGGAATAGTCTGAAGATGTGATTGTGAACCACCAGTAACAGAATTCAGAAGAATGATGCTTAGGTCAAGAGATCTGGGGAATGTTCATGAGAAAAACAGAAGAAATTGAGAAACTAAAATCCTTAAACCAAAGGATTCTAGAAGACAAGCAATGAGATAACTGAATTAGGCAACATAGTAAAAGGCTAGAGGAATAAAATGGAAAAGGAAAATAAAATAAATGAGCTTGAAGACAATTACCCTCATGACAGTAGACAAGAGAAGCAATCAACAAAAAACCCCGGAAGCATCCAAATAAATCCTGTAGGACACTATCATAAGAACCCATCTAAGAAAAGAAAAAAGAAAAGAAATGCTGGGAAAAGAACACCACCAAAAAAAAAAAAAATCTACAGAGAATAGTACAAGAAACCATGGAAGAAAATTTCAACACACTATTCAACAAGCTGAGAAGAATGGACAACCAAAGAGAAAACATCAAGACATAAAGAAAAGGAGAGAATCTGAGGGCAGCTAGAGAAAAAGGAAAAGTCATCTACAAAGGAAAGTTGATAAGGATAAATTCAGACTTCTCAGCAAAAGACCTGCAGGCAAGAAGACAATGGAATGACATATATACAATGGTGACGGGTGGAAGGGGGGGTGGGGCGGAAGGAAGCCAGCCAAGAATATTATACTGAACAAAAATATCCCTCAAATACAAGGGAGAAATAAAGGTTATTTCCTGAGGAGGAAAAAATAAAGGAATTTTGAATTCAACAATTCATTTTCTCAGATCACAATGTTATAAAACTGGAAATCTACAACAGAAAGAAAAGGAACAAAAAGACAAACACATGGAGACTGAACAACATACCATTTCAAAATGACTGGACACTAGAGTAAACGAAAACGAGAAATTAAGAAACTCCTTAAAACAAGCAAACCTATAACACATCATACCAAAAACTCGGATACAACAAATGCAGTTATCTGAAGTCAATTTATAGCAATCAATACACACACGAAATATGAGAGAAATCCAAAACCAATACTAATAAAACACTTCCAAGAAGTAGAAAGAGGGAAACCACATAAGTCCTTCAACAATAAAGGGAAAGAACTAATAAAAATTGAAGCAGAAATAAATGAACTGAAAAATGGGGGGGAAATCAACAAGACAAAAGGTTGGTTATGTAAAGATTAACAAAATCGACAAACTGATAGACAACTTAACAAAGGAAAAGAAAGATGCAAATATCTAGAATTTGAGATGAAAAGGGTGCCATCACAAAAGATCCAAATGAAATAAAAAGATACATGTAGAGCAAAAGAAGAATTAGTGGTCACCAAGAGACTTCCAACCAAGAAAGATTCTAAAGAAGTATGTATGTTGGCTTCACAGGAGAATGCTAGCAAGTATTCAGGGAAGAGCCATAACTAATTTGTGCAGACTATTCCAAAATATAGAAACTGACAGCAAACTCCCACACGCATTCTATGAAATGAGCATAATCCTCAAAACCTGATCACGATCATTTAGAAAAAATGAAAACAGGAAGTAGATAAGAGTGTCCCTCATCAATATTCTTATTCAACATTGTACTACAATAAACATCTTAGCCAGACAGACAGCAAAAAAATTTTAAAATAAAAGGAATATAAATGGGCAAAAAATAGGTCAAGCTGTCACTATTTGCAGATAGTATGATTTTACATAGTGAGAGCCCCAAGGACTCCACAGAAAGATTGTTGGAAAGTACTAACGAATCTGTTAAAGTAATGGCATACAAGATTAATAAGCAGAAATCAATTTTAATATGCTATTGAAGAGCTCCAAAATAAAAACATCAAGAAAAAAAATAAAAAAAGAGAAAACAATATCATTTATAATATCCATACAAAAGATGAATACCTGGGAATAAACTTAACCAAAGAAACAAAAGACCTGTACAAAGGAAACTACAGAAAAATCAAAATGTGAATATTACTGAAAGCAATAAATCTATAGCTAGAACACAATTCTGATCAAAATCATTTTCTTGGGGGCTCATACAGCTCTTATCACAATCTATGCATCCATCCATTGTGTCTAGCACATTTGTTCATTGTTGCCATCATCATTTTCAAAACAATTTCATTCTACTTGAGCCCTTGGCATGGGCTCCTCATTTTTCCCTCTTCCCTTCTTCACGAACTCTTAATTCATAAATTGTTATTAATTTTTCATGTCTTACACTGTCCGAGGTCTCTCTTTACCCTCTTTTCTACTGCCCATGCCCAAGGAGGGGTTACATTGTGATCAGTGCCCCCTCTTGGTACCACTACTCTCACAGCTGTCTACAAATGGGTTTGGGGTCTCCAGTCCACCCTCCCCCTCAATCACATCAATAAGGCTTTTTGTTCTGGGTCTTTGATGCCAGATACCTGATCCCTTCGACACCTCTTTATCACACAAGCTGGTGTGCTTCTTCCATGTGCGCTTTGTTGCTTCTTAGAGAGAGTCACTTGTTCATCTTCAAGCCTGTAAGACCCCAGATGCTATATCTTTGCATTGCTGGACACCATCACCTTTCTTCATTACATTTGCTTATGCACCCATTTGTCTTCAGCAATTCTGGCGGGAAGGTTATCACAGAATGCCAGGTGACTAGAACAAAGTGTTCTTGCGTTGAGGGAGTACTTGAGTAGAGGCCCACTTAATTGGACCTTTTGGACCTACTTTCTATCCAGCTCTTGGTAATCCAGGGTGTGTGCTACAGACTAGTGGACTTAATATTGTTCTTTTGAGGCACACAATATCTTTCATAGGCCACACCAGAAAGAATCCATGTGGAAGCTACATTCACTGGAGTTTGTAAACTGGGCTTTCATTCAAACTCATCAGGAGCCCTTTGATTTAAGACTGAAATTCATCAGTGTGAGAAGATGATGACTGCTATCCCAAGTTATGGAATTGGCAGTTATTGGACTTTGGTTTGACTCTCTGGCCTTCAGGGTGCCTAATGAATGGTGATCCAGGAATACCAAATATTTACTACTTTAATGCTCTTCTTATTTTGTTATGACATGTACTAGTCAGGTATGCATGTTGCTACCTTTTGGAATGAATTTTGTTGAAAGTTTTGTTCCAACATCAACCCTAATTATTTGTGTAAATAGTGTCCAGCCCAGCCTGTGTGATCACGAGGTGTCAATGGGATCAGGGATCAGGCATCAAAAAACAAAAAGTCCTATCACTGTGATGAGTGGGAGTGCGAAATGGGGACACAAAACCCATCTATAGGCAACTGGACATACCCTTACAGAAGGGCCTTGGGGAGGAGACAAACCAGTCAGGGTATAGTATAGTAAAGATAAAACATACAGCTTTCCTCTAGTTCTTTAATGCTTCCTCCCTCCCATTATCATGATCCCAATTCTACCTTACAAATACGGGTAGACCAGAGGATGTACACTGGTACAGATAGGAACTAGAAACAGAGGCAATCCAGGACAGATGACCCTCTGAGGACTAGTAGTGAGAGTGGCGATACCGGGAGGGTGGAGGGAAGGTAGGGTAGAAAGGGGCAAGGGATTATAAAGATCTACATATAAACTCCTCCATGGGGGACAGACAACAGAAAAGTGGGTGAAGGGAGACGTTGGACAGTGTGAGATATGCCAAAATAATAATAATTTATAAATAATCAAGGGTTCGTGAGGGAGGGTGGGGGAAGGAGGGTGAAAATGAGGAGCTGATACCAAGGGCTCAAGTAGAAAGAAAATGTTTTGAAAATTATATGGCAACAAATGTACAAATGTGCTTGACACAATGTATGTATGGATGAATTGTAATAAGAGCTGTATGAGTCCCCCCAGAAAAGATTTTTTAATAAATTGTTCAGAAACTTGAATTTAATCTATATAAGTCAACAATTCGAGCATGAATTGATGTCTGAAACCAGCCTATACTTCTATATGCTTTTCTCAACCGTGTTTTAAATTCTGTATCATTAGCTAAATGAATAACACTATCGTTACCTTATGTCCCAGGAAGATGGTTTGAAAAGTTTTCGTTATCATAAAATGATAATGTTGTTTCTAAAGTGAACCAGAGACATATATAAACCACAGATATGTGAATGGATTTTGTGCTCCCATTTAAATCTAGCCCCAATCTAAGAACTATGAGTTCTTAGGATGTGGCCCTCTTTAATGCTTAAAGAAGTCACTAAAGATATAGGTGCTATAGAAAAAACAAAACAAAAGAGAATGAAAAAACAACAAACAAAGCCCAAGTAATATACTCATAAAAATTATATCTGTTTGTAATTAATAGATAAAAATTTTACTAGTACATTGCTTAGAACACATGGTAGATAAATGGAATCACAGAATGGAATTTTCCCACTTTTTGCAGTCCATTGTATATTCAATATTTGTAAGTCTTAACATTTACAAAAAGTACAAAACAAGGTGATCTATATTAAACATAATGCCTGTGCTATAAATTGTCATCACAAGGTAATTATTTTACTATTGATTCGAACATTTTCTTCATTCAATACTTTTATTGAAGTTCAAAGTATACATTCTTAAGACAATAAATACCTGGCTGTTTTGTCTTAGTATCATAGAGGTACCATCATCAACTTCAAATTCTCCATAGTCACTCAGACACCGTACCTGAAAAGAAAATCAGATATATTATCCAAATTACCTTTTAAAATATGCAGTGATCATAACATGAAGTGGGATTATATAAATGCCCGAACAGTAAAAGTACTGTATTTTATGTGTCTGTTTCCTCCTCTGTGTACTTAGGACCCTTACTATTCCCAGATATTTACTGTGGTCCTAAACCTAAAGATCTCAATTTCCTACGTCACCGGGAAGGGAAAAATAAGCTTTGCAAATGTATACATGGATGGTATTACCAATAAGGAAACCAGGGATTTAGATAAAAGGAGACTACATAGTTGGACGTTTTCCTCTCAAACAATGCACTATATTAATCAGAAGGAATAAAAATGAGGGACATAACAGTGGCAAACAAGAAAGAAAAGAGCATTTTACCTCAACTAGATTGACCAGATCCTTCCCATAATCCATCAGGATTAAAGAACATACATCTAAAAACAAACTGTTTTTCTTTTTAACAATTTATTGGGGCTCATACAATTCTTATCACAGTTCATACATATACATACATCAATTGTATAAAGCACATCTGTACAGTCTTTGCCCTAATCATATTTTTCTCTTTTCCTTTTTTACATTTTATTAGGGACTCATACAACTCTTATCACAATCCATACATATACATACATCAATTGTATAAAGCACATCCATACATTCCCTGCCCCAATCATTCTCAAGGCATTTGCTCTCCACTTAAGCCCCTTGCATCAGGTCCTCTTTTTTATTTTTTCCCCCTCCCTCCCCTTTCCCCCCTCCTCGTGTGCACTTTGTAATTTATACATCGTTATTTTGTCATATCTTGCCCTATCCGGAGTCTCCCTTACCCCCCTTCTCTGCTGTCCCTCTCCCAGGGAAGAGGTCACATGTGGATCCTTGTAATCAGTACCCCCTTTCCAACCCACTCACCCTCCACTCTCCCAGCATCGTCCCTCACACCCCTGGTCCTGAAGGTATCATCCACCTTAGATTCCCTGTACCTCCAGCCCTCATATGTACCAGTGTACAGCCTCTTCCCTATCCAGCCCTGCAAGGTAGAATTCGGATCATGGTAGTTGGGGGGAGGAAGCATCCAGGATCTGGAGGAAAGTTGTGTTCTTCATCGGTACTACCTCGCACCCTAATTAACCCATCTCCTCTCCTAAACCCCTCTATGAGGGGATCTCCATTGGCCGACACTTGGGCCTTGGGTCTCCACTCTGCACTTCCCCCTTCATTTAATATGGTATATATATATACATATATACATATACATATATACATATACACACATGTACACATACATACACACATATCTTTTTTTTTTTTGCATGATGCCTTATACCTGGTCCCTTGGCACCTCGTGATCGCACTGGCCGGTGTGCTTCTTCCATGTGGGCTTTTTTGCTTCTGAGCTAGATGGCCGCTTTTTCACCTTCAAGCCTTTAAGACCCCAGACACTATCTCTTTTGATAGCCAGGCACCATCAGTTTTCTTCACCACATTTGCTTATGCACCCATTTGTCTTCAGCGATCCTATCATGGAGGTGTGCAGTCAATGATATGATTTTTTTGTTCTTTGATGCCTGGTAACTGATCCCTTCAGGACCACTCGATCACACAGGCTGGTGTGTTCTTCCATGTGGACTTTGTTGCTTCTGAGCTAGATGGCCGCTTTTTTATCTTCAAGCCTTTAAGACCCCAGTCACTATCTCTTTCGATAGCCGGGCACCATCAGCTTTCTTCACCACATTTACTTGTTCACCCACTTTGGCTCCAGCCGTTGTGTCGGGAGAGTGAGCATCATAGAGTTCCAATTTAATAAAAGGAGATATTCATGCATTGAGGGAGTGAACAAACTGTTTTTCAAAGGAAATCAAGTCTTCCAATCTCTTGTTTCTCAGGAATACTTAAAAATACATTTAAAAGATTCAGTTTCATGCTCTTTCATTTTGCTTACACAGTAACTTAGCAATCAATTAATTTTCATTTAGTATTTTAAAAATAAAACAAAATTTATGGAAGATGGAATGTTAGATTACATTAAGATGCTTGAAATTAAAGTGCCAACATCCAATCATTTTTGACCTATAAAATGTAAGCTTAATATAGTTCAGCTCACACATCACTATTACCTTAAAACTGTGAATCAAAGTTTGTTGCAGAGAGGGCACTATAAGCATTTCCATACTCCTGTCCCTCTATAGCAGTGTTTCCCAAAGTGGGGATACTGCAATGATCCAGGAGGAGTATAAAGCAGATAGCTACAATTTATCCTGGAGTATAGGCTATTGTATAAAAGTTTTTAATTTTACACACACACACACACACAAACACAAACACACACACACACACACACACACCATAGTGAATGAAGGGGTAAGTGCAGCGTGGAGACTCAAAGCCCATTTGTCGGCCACGGGAGATCCCCTCATAGAGGGGTTTAGGAGAGGAGATGGGTCAGTCAGGATGCGATGCAGTACCGATGAAGAACACAGCTTTCTCCCAGATCCTGGATGCTTCCTCCCCCAACTACCATGATCCAAATTCTACCTTGCAGGACTGGATAGGGCAGAGGTTGTACACTGGTGCATATGGGAGCTGGAGGCACAGGGAATCCAGGGTGGATGATAACTTCAGGACCAATGGTATGAGGGGCAATGCTGGGAGAGTGGAGGGTGAGTGGGTTGGAAAGGGGGAACTGATTACAAGGATCCACATGTGACCTCCTCTCTGGGAGACGGACTGCAGAGAAGGGTGGGGGGGGGTAAGGGAGACTCCGGATAGGGAAAGATATGACAAAATAACAATGTATAAATTACCAAGGGCACATGAGGGAGAGGAGAAAAAAAAGAGGACCTGATGCAAAGGTAAAGTGAAGAGCAAATGCTTTGAGAGTGATTAGGGCAAAGAATGTAGGGATGTGCTTTATACAATTGATGTATGTATATGTGTGGATTGTGATAAGAGTTGTATGAGCCACTAATGAAATGTAAAAAAAGAAAGAAAAAAAAAAAGAACACAGCATTCCCCCGGATCCTGGATGCTTCCTCCCCCCAACTACCATGATCCTAATTCTACACTGGTGCATATGGGAGCTGAAAGCACAGGGAATCCAGGGTGGATGATAACTTCAGGACCAATGGTATGAGGGGCAATGCTGGGAGAGTGGAGGGTGAGTGGGTTGGAAAGGGGGAACTGATTTGAAGGATCCACATGTGACCTCCTCTCTGGGAGACGGACGGCAGAGAAGGGTGGGGGGGGGGTAAGGGAGACTCTGGATAGGGAAAGATATGACAAAATAACAATCTATAAATTATCAAGGGCTCATGAGGGAGGGCGGGCAAGGGAGGGAGGGGGAAAAAAAGAGGACCTAATGCAAAGGGCTTAAGTGGAGAGCAAATGCTTTCAAAATGATTAGGGCAAAGAATGTAGGAATGTGCTTTACACAATTGATGTATGTATATGTGTGGATTGTGATAAGAATTGTATGAGCCCCTAATAAAATGTAAAAAAAATGATTAGGGCAAAGAATGTACAGATGTGCTTTATACAATTGATGTATGTATATATATGGATTGTGATAAGAGTTCTATGAGCCCCTAATAAAACAATTAGGAAAAAAAACAGGCCCAAAGAACAAAAGAAAACTGGGTTAGCAATATATATACATAAATTAAAATATCTATAAAGAGATCTATCACCGCCCTCTAGTTGATTCTAACTCACAATGACCCTATATTGGTTTTCCAAGGCTGTAAATCCTTACAGAAACTAATAGTCTCATCTTTCTCCTGAGCAACAGTTGGTAAATTTGAACCTTAAGAACCTCAGAACCCTGGTGGTACAGCAGTTAATCACTGGGTTGCAATCTGCATGGTCGACAGTTCAAAACTACCAGTACCAGTAGGAGAAAGCCTGGGCTTTCTACTCAGAAACCCATAGGGGATCCCTAGGAATCAGCATTGACTCAATACCAGAGAGTTTGGTTCTGGAACCTTATGGTTAGCAGTCCAATCAATGCCTATCCTACAATGTCAGCAGGGATCCTAAGAAAGAGATGAAGAGATGTAGTCAATGAATAAGGCCCATCTAGCCATCATCTCTTATGCATTGTATTATCAATTCTAGCCTATATGGCTATGGTTAAAATCCCATTTTGGAGGGATGGTTATGTGGAAAAGCCATCTCAGAAGCAGGAACACAGAGAAATGCTGGACCATCAAGGTGTAAGAGGCCCTAGTGGGACATACTTGAGATCTTTGTCTGAAGTGGTAGAGACTGAGATGGAGGCATCAAAGGCTGCAGCACAGAGACCATGGGACAGAACAGAGGAACCAGGCCAAGACCAGAGGCTGAGGCAAGGCGTCCATGACATAAAACAGAGGAGCAATACTGAGACTATGATACTTTGAGGCAGAGCAGTGGGCTGCCTTTCTGGCCCAAAGAGGCAAAGGGACTATGTGACTGAGAGGCTAAGGACTAAAGACTGACATGACTGCTGGATGACAGGAGAGGTACACTTACTGTTTCCTGATGCTGACTTGTGGTAACTAGTTACCTTCCTTAATAAGCCCACTAAATTGTGAATATTGTCTGTGAGTTCTGTGAGGCCAACTGGGACCGATAATTGAACCCGACAGAAAGGCAGTGTGTGAGGGAGGAGTGGGTGGTGTCAGAATAGATATTGAAGGATGAAGGATGGAGGCATGTCTGAACTCTGCCTCATGGAAACAGTGAAGCCAGAGAAAGTCAAATACGGCCCTCTGATATGTCTTCCTACATTTAAAGAAGCCAATCCAATTACTAGCACTAACAAATAAGAGAAACAACGTTACTGGATAACTCAACAGGATATTTGAGTTGGCAGAAGAACAGAACAGCTTATTGAGTCTGAGGAACAAAAGTAAAGAAACATGATCCCAAGGAACACCGTCAAGCAAATCAATGCAAATATTATGGAAGTCCCAGAAGAGGGCAAAGGGTAACTAAATAAAACTTAATAGACAACAGCAGAACATTACCAAAACTTGACAAAGGACAAGAATGTACATATCAATGACACTTAAGAATTTCCAAATCAGAAGAAAACCTGAGAGATCCACACCAAAATATCTTATCATCAAACTCCTTAAAAAAAAGATAAAATCTTGACAATATCAAATAAAATGAAGTACCAATTTACATATATAGAAACCCTGGAAACCAGGAGGTAATAGAGTCACATATTTAAAATAATGAAAGAAATGAACAGCCATCCAAGATTCCTATAGCCAGCAAAACTTTCCTTTATAAATGAGGATAAAATTCAAGAAAACAAATAAAACCTGAGGGAATGTTGAGACATTCCTTTAGATTGAAATACAAGGATAGTAGATTGCAAGATGAAGCAATATAGAGAAAAAGGTGTTAGGTTCCTGGATTCAGGTACCTGAAAGAATTCACACAGCAGAAGCAGGTTTGTAATCCAAGTGATTTTATGGGGAAAAGGAAAGTTTCAGGTATTACAGCCTCAAAAAATACACATTGTTTTAAGAAAGCATACAAGGATCCGCAGAACTGCACATGGGTTCACTGCTGAATGGGGAAAAAACACATAGAAAGAACAGGAACACATAACCCAGCACGTGGAACCAGGAAATCCCAGGGGCCAAAAGGGCTCCCACTCCCCACTTGTGGAGAATGCTGGAATGGAAGGAAGTCAAGGCAGGGTCTTTATTCCCTCCTCTCCACAACGGCTGGGGGAAGCATGGTTGAAGGTATTGGTTGGTTCCACTGGCTTGAGTTTAGGCCCACCTGTGTGAGGTAATGTAACTGAGCCTAATCTGTGTGCCCTGGTGGACCTCCCCTCGGGGCGGAGGGAGCTCTTGTCTGAGCATGCTCAGTTTGATTGTTCTAAAATTTAATGGATGCCTGATTTCTTCCAATCCTTTTGCTTTAGCCTTATGCAGTTACTGCGGAGACAACCCCCTTGTGGTGCTTATGTAATCTGATGTCAATTTGGGACTTGAGAGGATTAAGAGTGAAGTGGTGGAGTCTAGTTGGTCAATCAGGATAGCCAGTGAGGCCTCTGTGTGGGCATTGCCTTCGCCTGAGAATTCTGGGAACTCCAGTATTTCCTCCTTAAACAGGAGACGCTTCTCTCTCTCAGCTCACTTCCTTGGAGATGCTCTACTGGCAAGACACATGGCACTACGTCCTGGTAGCTGGGAAAGCCACACGGACCTACCCTGATGCAACAGACCTCTGGAGCCAGAGAAGCTACATAGAGAACCCTGCCAGCGCTGAGATGTTTACAATGCTACTGGATCCAAAAACTTTCTACTCGCTGGTTCAAGATCGTCCTGCAATCGGAGTCATTGCATGTTTCATGAGTCTGACGAGGCCTTTACAGATTGGTATCAGACATATGGGCTAATATTGGGCTCACGGACTTGACCTGGACTGGGCTGGGACGTTTTCACAATATTCAGTTGTTCTTCTATATAAACCTCTTTCTTATAAACATGAGTTTCTATGAATTTGTTTCTCTTGTCTACCCAGACTAACACTCCCCCTTTATGGCCCCTATTCTGGCTACCTAACATATTTAGCCAACACCTAAGTTGAATGCAAACATTTTTCTTTGGTCTTCTTTATTCAATATTCAAAAGTATACAAAAGAGGATAATAAAGATGGTTCAAAATCCAAAAATTAACTAAGCGCCAAAGTACGTGGTACTACTGGAAGAAATGAGGAGCAAAGAGAGGATAACCCACTTAACAAGTAACAAAATGACAACTATATGACAGGGACTTCAAGTGTGTGCAAATATGGAATTTAAAAACTGAAAAAAGTCCCAGAAACATTTGAAGCTCCTTGGTAAGTACTTCCTTAGTGGTAGTAACTTTCAATATGAAAGTATTAAAATGTCCAGTGTAAAAGCAGAGACCTTGTGATATGCATATGATACAACTTTGCTTATGGAAAGCTAAGAGGATTCAACACATTAATGAAGAACTGAGACTAAAGCTTTCTGTAGGGATTATGGCTCGATGAAAAAAAAAAGCCTCATGCTCGGGCCAATAAACACAATGATAAAAAGAGAAAAAAATAAATTGACACAGATTTCATTTATTTCAATGCATAATCAACATTCATGGAATTAGTGAAGAAATCAAGCCATGAGATAAATGCTGCAAAAGACTTCTTTAAAGTGTTAAAGAGCAGCAGAGTCAGCAAAATGACTGTCAGACAACAAACTCGGACAACTCTCAGCAATTATAGAGAAGGTCCACTAGGAGCGATATCCTAAACTTCATGGAAGAGAATCTCAATATGAAGTACATCCAAGCTTCTTAAACTGAGAGAGCAGTAGCAACTACTAACAGATTCCCCTCTTTGTTATAGGCTGTCCACACGCTGGGGAAGCGTCCCTCCTGCCTGGCATAGCCAATTTTTTCTGGTCCCTGAGCTAACCCAGCTGACCAAGCCTCTTGGCTTGCTGTCCTCTGGTGAAGAACAGCTTTGCAGAGTCAGCTTGGTGCAGACAGTCACTAGCCAAGCTTAACTTTTGCTTTGTTCTACAGTTCCACCAGCCCTTGCTCAACATTCCTCACCTTGCCACCCCCAAGCAGGAAATGTGTTAGCAAAACAACACAATTAGGGGGCAAGGGGGAAAGAGAAGCCTAGCACTTCCCGCACCAATCTCAAAGTAGACTTGAGAGGTTTAATTTAACCCCCCCATTGGGTGAGAAATCCACACACCTGGCCTCTAGACCTGGCAGGAACCCCATCTTATCCCTCAAGGGGTGGAGTCAAGGGACAGAGTTTTTGTGGGTTTTGAACTGCGGACCATGCTGATCGCAACCCAATGTGTAACCACTGTACCACCAGGGGTCCTTTTATCTCAGTAAAACTATGAAAACTAGTCCTCGGTTTATCTGACCCCAGCCATGCTATTTTTTAATCACCTAATATGTATATGAAAGGTGAACAATGAATAAGACAGAGGTGAATTGATAACTATGAATTATGATATCGCAGAAAAGCACTGACAAAACATCAACAGCCAGAAGAGCAAACAAAGCTATGCTGGAAGAGCTACAGCGGGAGTGCCCCTTAAAGAGGCCGACTCCGTGTATATGTCATCTGGATGGCAAGTCCCTGGATGGTCAAAAAGAGGAAGCCTCTCAGTGGTATACATTGACACCATGACTGCAATAATGGGCTCAAACAGCAATGTTTGAGAAGAGGGTGCGGGGCAAGGCAGTGTTTCATTCTGTTGTACATCTAGTTACTATGAATAGGACTTGGTGGCACCTAACAAAACTATATTCATATCTCCTTCTTACATAATAGGAGCATAATCCACACATTCAATAAAATCCATTCTCAAGAGGTAAAACTTACTTCAATATATAAGCTTTTGGGAGGCTTCATATCCTGTGTTATGTCCAAACCTTCATTTCCTCCCAATGACCTCATGTAAGTAGCAAGGGACTTCTTATAACAACTGAACCATTCTATCTGAAAACAGAAAAATGGTCTTTTTACCAAGTGACAAAGAAAAGAAGCTTGCCAACATTGTGTAATCGTGACTTCAAACAGCACATACGCCCATGTAGATCATGAGTGTGGCATTCCTGTATTTATATAGCGAACATTAATGGTTGTCTTCTACGAGTCAGGAACTGTCTGTGCACTTAGGATGGAGCATTCAACCAAAACAGACAAAATTCTTGTTATCACATAGCTTACAAACCAGTAGACCTAAGCACAGATCTAAAAAAACCATTCAACCAGAAACAACACTATGAAAAACACATGATTCAGTTATGGTCGCTTTAAATACTGCACGGACTCTTTTTATAAGAATGGAACAACATGCTTGAGCAGACAATGCAAATGTCCCCAAAGAGAAGGAAGGACAAGCAAAATGAGGAGTGCACACAATAGAAGATAGTGAGGCTTACTTTGGAATTCAGTTCTAAGTTGTATCTGACAAGGGTAAACCTTTATCACATGTAAAGTGGCGCAAGAGGTCACATTATTTTACGACTGCATTTGTAGGAAAGTCAGTCATCGGAATTCTATAAATGTAAAAAAGTAGATTAAGAGTTGCCAAAGGGCTGGGGGAAGGAAATAATAATAAAAGGCATTTGTTATTTTTTAAAGTCCATTATGGTTAGGGTGAAAGTTTACAGAGAAAACTCATGTTTTATACAATAATTTATATATATTTTGTTTTGTGACATTAGTTGCAATCTCCTCAGAATCTTATTTATGTATAATTACAGAAAGGTAGGCAAAACAAAGATGTACAGGTTAATGACATTATTAAGAAACAGCCTGGTCAAGGAGTAACACATCCTCAGCCCCAAAATGGAGACTTATCATTTTGTTCCATTCTGAAAATTTTACATTATCACCCAAGAATGCATCCCTAAAACACTAGTTTAGTGCTGTTCATTATTTGTACTTTAAATAGATCCACACAGTATTTATTATTTTGTGACAAATTTCTTTCACTAAACATATTTTGGATTTCTGAAATTCTACTTTAAAGTGATGAAGAGCAAGGATGTCACACTTTGAGGACTGAGCAATGCCATGGGATTTTCCATTGACCTTAGCCATGGGATTTGCCATTGCCTCATAAGCATATGAAAGTTGGACAACAATTAATAAAGACCAAAGAATAGATGCCTTTGAATTAGCATGTTGGCAAAGAACACTGAAAGTACCATGGACTGCTAACTGAACAAACAAATCTGTCTCGGAAGATCACAGCCAGACTGATCCTTAGAGATGAGTATGGCAAGACTTATCTCACAAGTTTTGGGCATGTTTTCAGGAGACCAGTCCTTAGAAAACGACACAATACTTGGTACAGTGCAAAGTCAGTGGGAAAAACAAAAACAACTCAAGGAGATGAATTGATACGGTAACTCAACAATGGGTTCAAACATAACAATTGTGAGGATGCAGAGTCCAGTAGTACTTCATGCTGATCTAGACAGGGCCACTATGAGGAGGAACTGACGAGAAGGCACCCACCACTACTATGTTGGTTAGTATTGGGTTATGTGTTGGCTAAAGCCAAGGTCAACAGTTTGACTCAACCAGTTACACCTAGGGAGAAAGGGGATTTCTGCTCCTATAAAGAAATACAGCTTCAGAAACCTAAAGAGCCAGTTCTACTTTGCTCATCCTTAAGGATTGTTAAAAGTCAATGGCAGTGGGTGTTTTACACAATTAATGTAGGTATGTATGGATTGTGATAATAGTTGTATGAGCCCCAATAAAATGATTTTTAAAAAAGAAATTATGACATAAGATTATCTCTCTCTAAAGTGTCTTGGAGTCTCTAACTTGTAAACTACTATTTGTCTACCTTCATGGAAAAAAATAATACACTAATCTTTGTTAAAGATGGCATCACCTATCCCTTATCGGTGAGTTCAAAGTGAAATGTTCACATATAGAAACTGAATTTCGGTTTACGCTCTGAGAAGGAAAAGGCAGAGGCAGTGATTCTCTCCATAGACTAGACCTTGTAGAGACTCTATTAACACCGAATTTGGACCCCAGCTATAAGGGATTTCCATTGAACTCAAGGTCAAAATGAAGTCTAAAGTATGGAAATCTAATCTCAAGACTAAGATTATAATTGTTAATTATAATTTTCTGGTTCTAAAATCAGCATCTTGAAGTCTTACTTGTGTGCCTTGTCATGACTACCTTGTACTAAACTAAAAAAGTTTATGCACGACAAGTTCATGTATTTAGGTTTAAAATAAAATCCTCATCTATTGGTTACTTAAATTTTAAGATAAAATCCTACAAGAACTATTACTCTTAAACACTCTATGTTTTTAAAAAAATACTATAGCTATTGTTATTAGAGAAAGAACATGTTCTGTTCATTTCACCATAATAAAGAGGCACCCCTCAAGTCCACTTAATGTAAGATTCCGGCACAAAGACCATGGAAAAAGAACCTGAAAAATTAACTGGTAACGTAATTATTTAGTAGTTCCCTCAAGAAGCTGAGGTACTTTGTTTCTTTCTCCAGAACATGAACAGAATAAAAATAAAGCATGGAAATGTACTTAGCAATCCAAGATCAGAGGAGGCAATGGTATTAGAGATTAAAACCTGAGCAGACTGCGGATGACAGTGGAAGCCCAAACTCCATTTGCACAGTTCCCACACAGATTAAGCCTCCAGTGAATCTCCTTAGACCATGAACAAAGAATGGAAATAGTCTTGTTATACACTGAGTGCATTGGAAAGTAGATTAACACAGATAATTTTTAACGTTATTGTTTTTCTCTCTTTTGGTCCCTTTTAAATTTGTTCTAGTTTTTATATTTTCTTTTGGATTGAGGGCTGTTTTTTTTGCATATGATTTTTTCTTTTTTTTGGAGTTTTCAGTGGTTTATTGAGCATTCAATATTTTGCCATGATGACTTAGGATAGTTAGGTGTTTTTTTTTATTTTGTGTTTTACATTTTATTAGGGGCTTATACAACTCTTATCACAATCCATACGCATATGATTTTCTTTAAATAAAATCTAGGATAGGACTTAGTTACTGTGAAGACTATAAATGGATTCAGTTTCTTTGGGTTAGGACAGGGCAGGCTGGGGCAAATGGTGAGTTTAAGACTGGAGAAAATGTTCTAAAATTGATGGAGATCATAACTGCACAGCTCTTTTTAATATATTTAAACCACTGGGTTATGTGGTATATGAATTATGTCAATTAAACTCAAGTTAAATTTTTTAAATGCAGTTAGCAAGTAAATTGTTTATAAAACTCATGGCAAATTTACTGAATACATGCCGTGGCAATTACATTATATCCTGTCAGCCTGTCAATAAAATTGCAGCTTAATGACCTCATTTTGAGGCATGACAGAAATAAGTAGCTCAATGGAGATCAAACCCAGTCTCTCTGCCTTCCTTTTCTGCGCTGAGACGGTCAGAGAGCTGGAGGAGACCCGTGCCAACACTGAAATGCATACACTGCCACTGGATCCACAAGACCTTCTACCCACTGGCCTGCGATATTCCTGCATTTGGCATCATTACATATACTGTGAATCTAAAGAGGAATTTATCGACTAGTACCGAACATATAGGCTAATATCGGACTTATGAACTTGATCTGAACTGGGCTGAGATGTTTTCTCAATATATAATTGCTCTTTTATATAAAGTTCTTACACACATGAGTGTATGACTGTTCCTCTAGTCAACCCAGACTAACACTTTCTTTCATAAGTGATATACTATACCAAACTCACACAATAACAGCATTGATCACGTTCCGTTCTATGCTATGTTCCAAATGGGCAGCCTTAATCATCCTGTAACAACCCTGTTAATACAGCAGTTCTCAACCTGTGGGTTATGACCTCTTTTGGGGTTAAAGGACCCTTTCACAGGAGTCACTTAAGACCATTGGAAAACATGTATTTCCAATGGTCTTAGGAACCAAGTCACTGCTCCTCTATCCATCTCCAGGAGGGTCTGCCCACATACGAGTACGCAGCGTAATGACATAATCAGACAACCCCATCACATTCAACTTGTACAAATAAAGGTGGATGTGACAGGGTTGGCACCACAATGTGTTTATGTGGACAAGTCACACATGCGTAGAGAGCAGCTGCTGTGTTAAAAGCAGCTACTGTGTTAAAAGCAGCGACAGTGTTAAAAGCAGCAGTATTGGTGGTAAATGACACTTCATGAATTATTATTTCTGGGTAAAATCATAAACTACTGCAAAAAATCGATATCTGTACCATGGGAACTTTATCTGGATGCTGATTGGTCTTTTTATATTCAGCTGTGGTTGATGTGAATACTGCTCCTTGTGATAGTAACAGGTATGTAAAAACACAACATAGAGAATGTTAAATCATAGGAAATTTTAATAAACTGTATTGACTAAATTGTGCCATGTATCATCTTTAGTACTATTTTTTTTAAATAAGAAATTTAAACAAGACGCTTGACTTGAAGGGAAAACTATCTAGGCTTCATTGAGAGTAATTTACGCCTACTTAAAGACAGATTGCCCTACATGTAATAGCTACATACAAAAATGTTATAAAACTGTCCTTGGTTTTACAATGATAAATGAAAAACATAAAAATTCTTCAATCGAACAAGGCATGCAAGGATTTTTTTCATGTCATTTTTTTTGTTTTTGTTAAACAGTGAGAGCAAAATAACCTACTGAAATACAAAGAGAGAAGCTGAAAGAGCAAGCCACTGATGGAGAAGGGGAGCTTTCACAGAACCAGTGTTTTCCCCATCCCATCTCCACCTGATGTTGATCAAAACATACCATTGGTGATTTAGTAAACGAATAAATAAACAAAGGGAAAAATTTAATATGCTTGTGTACATGCACCAGTTACTTTGTGTACAATAAAGGAATGAGGAAGGGGAAATGAAATAAAGAGAAAACTATACTGTAGTTGTCAGGAGGTGGTGGAATCAAACTGTGGTTTTCTAATCGAGAATGGATTCTTGGTCGGCTGGAAGAGAGTTCTGGAGGAAAGGAGCAGGCTCCCTTAGAAGATGCCTCTTGTCTGCTGCTGGAACACATCAATTGTATCTTCATCCTCCATTTCCAACTGTGCAGGTGTGTCTGTTTCATTGATTGGCTGTCTGTCGAATCAAATCAGATCTGACTCATTGACAAACCCTGTTCACAATAGGCTTCCATTAGCTTACTAAGTGGGTGTGCCTCTGAATCTTAAACTGCACCACAGAACCATCCTGCCCTACCACCTTCAAGCTAATCTGATCATTGTTCTCAGTCTTGACTCCTCCCTTGAGTTTTTTGTTGGCCAGGGTGAATGCTGAAGTCTTCTCAAAAGAGGTACCAGGTCCGCACCAAACGAGCACACAGGCAGCTGCAGGAACAGCAGGAGGAGGTGGCAGTGGTGGAGGAGGGAGAGCCATCTTTTGTATTATTAAAGCTATGGTTATATATTATTTTCATTAGCCAACCATCCCATGACAATGGATCATGTAGAAGAACGTTAAGAAAAGATAGTGAGGATTTTTTATGGTATGGTTTTACTTCAATGACAGCAGGAACTGAGAAACTACAATGTCTTACTTGTTGTGAAGTTCTATTAGTTGAATCCATGAAGCTGAACAAACTAATATGCCATTTTGATAGCAAATATCCGAGCTTTGCTGGCAAGGATACCAACTATTTTAAAAGCAAAGCTGATGATAAACTCAAGAAAGCCAGACTTGACACTGGTGGCAAGTACCACAAACAAAACGTAGCAGTCATTGAAGTTTCATATTTGGTGGCACTCAGAATCACCAGCGCTATGAAACCCTACACCATTGCTGAGGATTCACTGTTGCCAGGGGCCAGTAAATTGTTCGAGTTATGATCAGAGATGAATTTGTTACAAAATTGAGCGCAATTTTCTTATCAAATGACACTGCCTGCAGAAGAATAGCAGACAAGGCTGCTGATATTCTTGATCAGATAATCCAGGAAAGTAAATCTGCTCCACTTCCAATATTTAGCATCCAGCGTGATGAATCTACAGACGTTGCAAACTGTTCACAGTTACTGTTTACCTGAGGCATATTAATGATGGCGACTTTAAATATGAGTTTCTTTTTTTGCAAACCTCTTAAAATGGCAACTACTACACGTGATGTATTTGATAGTTGGTTCATTCTGAAAGAGCATAAGATCTCTTGGGAAAAGGTTTGTGGTGTCTGCAGATGATGCTCCACTATGCTAGGATGTCAATCTGAATTTCAACGTTTGGTACTGAGTCACCGAAAGTCACCGGAACTCACTGTATAACTCATCAGAAAATATTAGCAACAAATACACGGCCAAAAGAGTTACAAGAAGTAATGAGAAGCATCATAAATTCTGTCAATTTTGTAAAGGCGAGCACTTTAAACAGTCTACTGCTTTCGCAACTGAAGTGAGACAGTTGTCCAGAGGAAAAGTTTTAAAAGGTGTTTTTGAGCATGGTGATGAACTCAAAACGTTTTTTATCAGAAAACATGACCGCAGTTCAAAGCATTTTGCAGCGATAAAAGTGAGATACAGAAAATAGTTTGATTGCCATCTTTGCCATCTTGAATGAGTTACAATTTATTACTGCAAGGACAAAATGCAACATGCCTTGATTTATCTGAAAATATCTGATCATTCCAAAGGAAACATCAGCTTTGGGGGAAAAAATTGGATGAAAATAAAATTTACCAAAAAAATAATAAAAAGAAAATAAAATTTACATGCCTACCCTATCTGTTTTCTTTGAAGAACATGACACTGAACCAGACAAAAGGATTACAATTTCTGTGAAAGAACACTTGCATATGCTTGCAGATGAAATTTCATCGTACTTTCCAAATCTACCCGACACCTCATTTGCACTTGCCAGAAGCCCATTTACAGTCAAAGTTGAAGATGTTCCTGAGATAGCACAAGAGACGTTTATTGAACTAACAGCGATGCAGCGAGAACTGATTTCTCTACCATGCCAGTTACAAAATTCTGGATCAAGTGTTTGCAGTCAGGTCCTGTTCTGTCTGAGACTGTGTTGCACCTTTTTCTTCCATTTCCAACAACTTATCTTTGTGAAACAGGGTTTTCCAGCTTGTTTGTTATCAAGTCTAAATAAAGAAGTAGATTTGTTGTGGAAGATGATCTTGTGCTCTTGCAAAGACTGTCTGGAGAATTTCTGATCTAGTGAGAAAGAAACTATCTCAACCTTCTGGCTTTTTACGCACACTGTCGCAAAATGTAGCAATGTAGTTCACTATTGTTATATTAAGACTGTTACTCATGCTACACCATGCTTCAAGACAAAATTTCATTTATTTATAAGTAGAAATCAGTATTTCACAAGATATAATTACCTATTTTTGTGATTAATCACTATGCTCTAAATATGTTCAATTTGTAAACTAAAAATATATCCTACATATCAGATGTTTACATTATAATTCACAACAGTAGCAAAATTACAGTTATGAAGTAGCAACAAAAATGATTTTAAGATTGGGGATCACCACAACATGAGGAACTCTATTCAAGGGTCGTGGCATTAGGAAGGTTGAGAACCAAGGCTGTAGTAGGACACACTATGACCCCATTTTGTAAATAAAGGAGTGAACACAGAGCAATGAGGTTACTTGCCCAAGATTAGAAAGCAGTGTCAGGAGTTGAAACCAAGTGTTCTGACTCTAATGTTCTATCTTGAAATACTGGTCTAGCACCCTACCTTCAGTGACAAATACTCATCTTATTCTGAATATTTATTCATGCTGACTAGAAAACTACATATCTCCTAAGAATAATGTCGGCTTTTCAACTCCACTGATGAATCACTGATAAATAAAAGAAACTCCTTTTTATATTGTTTGTCAGTTTTCCCTGTAGCACTAGAATTACTTACTACTCCTCCCTTCCAGGAGGGTACCCCAGTGGCAGTTGCTACATTTGTCACTATTAATGGAAAGGTTGGCAATTTGAATCCACTTAGCTACTCTGTAAGAGAAAAATATGGCAGTTGGTTTCCATAAAGATTGATAGTGTATATGGATTATGTGCCAAATAAGACAGTTCAAAACAAAAATAATGCATAGCCTTATAAACCTCTGAGGCAGTTTTAGTCACAATCGACTTGAGAGTAATGAGTTTGGTTTTATACTTCCCATGCCTATTGCAGTAAGTACTAACTGCTTAAAAAATGCTGAAAACTTATTGCTGAAAAGGTGATCAAATCATGGATCAAATGATAGCAACTCAAAAGATTAGCTAGGAATCTTGGAGTAGTAAGCTTATGCTAGTGAGGAATAACTCAGAAAAGTATGGTAAGAATGGTTGCTTAATTCAAAAAGTATGTGTCAGTAAATTATATATACAAACTGCTGAGTTAGTAGTTTATATTTACCTCTACACATTTTCACAAACAAAATATAGAAAATTTACAGAAAACAGAGAAATACCAGTAAACATCATTGTAGAAAAAAAAAGCCAGGATCTCAGTATTTTCCCAAAATCATTAACTTGAAAAAGTGCTAACTTACTTCTTCAGCAGACATGTGAAATCGTAAAGCATTAGGCAACACACTGCCATATTCCCACCTAAGTGCACGAATCCGCAGTAACCGGTCATACCTAGGACATTGAGAGAGTATTAGCATACAAACAAGCAGGAAATCAGACATTGTTCTATCAGTAAGGACTCAAGGATCTTATCAACTAAACTGTCATTTGTGGATTTTTTTTTTTAAGATTCTGATGCAAATAGATCTACTCTAAGAAGACATCTTTGGGACTACCAGAAATCGGGAATAGGAACTGGGCTGATGCCCCTAGCACTGTTCATTGTCGTAACTGTGATGGTGACACAGCAGTAATGTGGAAAAAGATCAGAAAGGCCCTTATTTCTTAGAGATGTATCCTAAAGTATATAGTGGTAAAATGTTATCTGATGTTTAGTACTTAGTTTTAAGTAGCCTAACATACATATGTCATAAATTATGGAAAATGTATTGTTAAATTTATAAGACAACTCCAGGAGCTTCACTATATTATTCTCTCTGCTTTCAAGAACAGTGCAATCTTTTACAATACAAATTTTAAACTGGAAAAACGAAATTAAAATGCTTACATTAAATCAAACTTAAAAGAAATAACTCACTGCCACATGGAGTTGTTTGACTCATACTGACACTGTAAGGACAGGATAGAAGCGCACCAGTGAGTTTCCGAGATTGTAACTCTTTTTTAAGAGTAGAAAGCCTCATCTTTTCCCCGCAGAACAGCTGGTGGTTTTGAAATGCTGTTTCTGGTTAACAGTCCAGCGCATAAACACTGAAAACACTCTCACTTCCATCAAGCCAATGCTGACTCATAGCAAACCCCTGTGGGTTTCCGAGATTGTAATTATTTACAGGAATAGAAACACGGCCTTTTCCCCTCGGAACTACTAGTGGTTTTGAACTGTGGACCATGTAGATCACAGCCCAACAAGTAACCATGCTACCAGGGCTCCACGCATAACCACAGAGATAAATAAATCTGAGATCTATTGCTATCAACCAGAAACTTAATTGAGAAACCCATGGAAAACTCTTCTTTGTTTCCTGCTACTACAAGTAAAATCACAGCAGCTTACAAGTACGCAATAGTGCAGCGTCGATTTCTTAACAAAGAACAGTGCCAAAATTTGATGGTTGGTATCAAATTGCTTCTTCCGTCTGATTTTGCTTCATTACTAGGAAGAGAATTAAAGAGAAAATGGATAAATACACTGCAGAACAACAAAAATTTTTAAGTTTTATTGACATGTAACAATTCACATCAAACAATTCAATAGTTATTAAGAATTGTACAAAAAACTGTACAATTACCACTACAATCAATTTTAGAACATTTTCTTATTTCTTGTACTCATTGTTATTAGCTTCCTGTTTCCCACCAACCACCCCTACAATCCCCACAAGAAACCATTAAATCCAGTTCCTGGCACTACAGAACCAAAAAAATTAATTTTTCCATGATATTTTTCAAAGGACTGATACACGTACACATTTTTACCTATTTGTACGTAACAGTTTACCTAAGCAAATTGTGCTGCTTCTACTTCAGAACTTTTATTTACACATTACAAGATTAAAGTAAGAAAAAGCCAAGTTAACTAACTTGTCAATGCAATGATACTATAATAATTTAATCTCCTTTAACCATTTGGTATTGTACCGTTTTGCACACTGATTGCTTTCTATTATTTCAAAAGACAAGTGTCCTATTTGTTCACTGAGGTAAGAGAAAACCTGACATCATGGCCCGAAGAAGGTGGTCTTACATGATGTTTCTATTGTATGAGCACTCCGCTTCTAGGAGCACTTCCGAATCCTCACCACACTACTGTAGCTGGACATGGAGTCAGCAGTTTATTCATTCAACAAATATTTGCTATTTCCCCATCTATATTTTTTACTATACTTTAGCGTTTTTTCATATACACAGAAAGTAGTTTCACCCTATAAAATGCACATCTTCTTAGACACTTGATATGGATCACATTTTAAAACCAGAAGAACAAAAGGAGTAAGTATCTACTTTAGCATTTTAAAGCAATTAGATGAATATAAAAAGGGTCCACCATGCTTTGTTCCACATAATGCACTAGGCCCTGGAAACAGGAAAAATGCACACCCTGGGCTGTTAGGTTTTTCTATCTGCTGTCACTCTATGGGTACCAGATTATAGTCTACATTGTACAAACTAAGCACAAATACACCTAATACCAAGTACTTAAAAACATACATCAAATGTCCTAAAAAAAATCACATTTATAGGTGGGTAAATAAAAAGATTGCTTTTGATATATAATTTAACCAGACATTGCTTACAGTGATTGTTTTCTCAGAAGGACATCAGGAAGATGGGGGACAAATTTTTAAAACAAGAATTTACAAGTGTTATGAATACAAGAAAGTAGTTCAAAGTGGAACACATCCTGGCCCACCAAGCCCTGAGGACGATATTTCCACTCAGAGAAGTCAAAGCACAGAGAGGACCATATGGCCAGTCCACTATGAGACACGATGTACCTCACTGACCCATAGTGCTACCAGTGGACAACACTGGAAACACAGTGTGGGAACTGTGCCCAATCTGACCCTATCACACTGAGGCAAAACACTAAGAGCCATGCAACAGAACAGCAAAGGAAGCAGAGCAAAGAAGTCTTGAGGGAGTACAAAAAATAGACTTTGGGGCCAGAGTGTGCCACCCCATCAGACTCAACTGGAAAACACTCCTAAAGGTCAACAAACAGACCTTGAACTATTTACAGGCTTTTCTCTTTTTTTGTTGTCTTTTTTTTGTTTTCTTTTGTTGCTTCGTTTTGCTCTGTCTTGTTTTTTGTGCATATTATTATCTCTGCAATTCTATCTAGAAAAAATAGGCGGGATAAACAATCTGAAGGAGAAAACAACGGACTGCTGGTTCTGGGGAGATATGGGAGCAGGGGAGGCGGGGGTGGGGGGAAAGGAAGTGGGTGTTAACAAACCTAGGGACAAGGGAACAATAAGTGATTCAAAATCAATGGCCAGGAGGGTGCAGGAGGCCTGGTAGGGCTTGATCAAGAGCAGTATAACCTAGAGGAATTACTGAAATCCAAATGAAGACTGAGCATGATAGTGGGACAAGAAGAAAGCAAAAGGAAATAGAGGAAAGAATTAGGAGTCAAAGAGTATTTAAAGGTCTAAATACAGGTGTGTACATGCCAATATTTATATATGATGATGGAGAAGTAGATCTAATGTGCATGTATTTATAGGTTTAGTATTAAAGGACATTGGGACTCTACTCAAATACTCCCTCAATGCAAGAACACTTTGTTCTATTAAATTGGCATTCCATGATGCTCACCTTCCCTACATGATTGCTGAAGACAAAACAGGTGCATAAGCAAATGTGAAAAAGAAAGCTGATGGTACCAGCTATCAAAAGATATGGCCTCTGGGATCTTAAAGGCTTGAAGATAGAGACCCACATGGATGAAGCACACTAACCTGTGTGATCACGAGGTATCTATAGGAACAGGTACCAGTCATCAAAGAACAAAAAAAATCATCATTGTGAATGAGGGGGAGTGCGGAGTGGAGACTCAAAGTCCATCTGTAGGCAAGTAGACATCCCTTTACAGCAGGGTCACAGGGAGGAGACGAGCCAGTCAGTGTGCAGTATAACACTGATGATACACGCAACTTTCCTCTAGTTCTTTAATGCTTCCTCCCCCAATTATCATGATCTCAATTCTACTTTACAAATCCGGGTAGACCAGAGGCTGTACACTGATACAGATAAGAGTCGGAAACACAGGGAATCCAGGGCAGATAAACCCTTCAGGATCAATGAGTGCAGCAATACCAGGAGGGTAAGGGGAAGGTGGGGGAGAAAAGAGGAACCAATGATCCACATATAACCCCCTCCCTGGGGGTGGAAAACAGAAAAGTGGGTGAAGGGAGATATTGGACAGTGTAAGACATGAAAAAATTTTTATAAATTATCAAAGTTTTGTGAGGTAGGGAGGGAGGGAGAAGAAGGGTAAAAAATGAGCGGATACCAAAGACTCAAGAAGAAAGAAAATGTTTTGAGAATGATGATGGCAACAAATGTGCTTGACATAATAGATGGATTTATGGATTGTGCAAAGAGTTAGTTATACAAGCCCCCAATAAAATGATTTAATAAAATAAATAAACCTAACCAAACTCACTACCAAAAAAAAAAAAATTTCCTGTATCCATTGCTGGTAGGAATGTAAAATGGTATCGCTAATGTAGGTAGTAGTGTCGCAGCTCAACAAAAATCTGATCTACTACACCCAGATTTGAAAAGACATGCAAACAGACTTGTACACCAACATTCCTTGCTATACTATTTGCAATGGGTGAAGATAAGAACCACCTAATGCCCATGAATAGGAAAATGTGATATATATGTGTACACACTACTGCTGCTGCTGATGTTACTCAGCCAATCGGAGAAATGAAGAATTGGCACAATCTACAATATGGATGGGACTCAATGTCATTAAACTAGTGAAAGAAGTCAACCACAGCACGGGACTTGGTTTCAATCTCTTGCCACCAAGAACAGTGGCCCAGAACTACCAGTCTGTTTTAATGCTTCTTTGCTTTTTATGGCAGGTGTGGCTCTGCTGTTGTAAATATTATTGGAACATTTGCCCTATCACCAACTCCTGTTGTTTCTGTAAATAGTGCTCAGTCACTTAAAGGTTTAATTTACACAAGTCAACAATTCATGTATTGCAGTTCACAGCTGGCCCATACTTGTATAATTTCCCTTTCTCGACAATGTTCTAAATTCTGTAACATTGGCTAAACTAATGACACCATCAAAGTGTACCGGCTACACATTAGACTCCTAAGTGAAACATCAGCAGTTTAAAGTCACCAGCCAAGTCTGTGGGGGAAGGCTGAGGCTTTTTACTCCTGTGATGATGTGCAGGCTGGGAGACTCACAGGACAGTTCTACCCTGCCCTATAAAGTTGTCATGAGTCAGCAAGGGGATGATAATTGATAATGTTCTGTAACATAAAATGACAATGATGTCTCTTAGGTGAACCAGAGTCATTTATAAACCATGAGTGGATTTTAGGCTTGTACTTAATTCTAGTCCCAATCTAAGAACAGCTAGTTCTTATGACATGGTCCTGCTTGGTGGTTGCCCTCATGAAGAAATCACTGAAGATATGAGTCTACAGCAAAATGTGGTGAAGAACCTAGATGGTGCCCAGCTATTAGAAAAAATAGTGTTGGGGATTTTAAAGGTTTGTTTTCAAACAAGCAGCCATCTAAGTGGGGTGTCACATGGAAGGAGCACATCAGCCTGTGTGAACATAATCCAAATCTAAAGGCTGGAATGATATCAAAGCTTAAATTGTGAACAATTGGTTTGTAGAAGGCTATGGTTGTCAGTGGAAGCCCAAAATCCATTTAGAGGGTCCACAAAGAGATCAAGCCTCTTGTGAATTCCCTCTCGTTATAGCTGAGGGATGTGAAGAGCTCTATCTATTATCAGACACTGTAAATCAATATGTCAGACATAGATCAAAATGCAGTATATCTTATTTGATTTTCCTTTGGACCCATTTTAAAGCTGTTTCAATTAAAAAAAAAGTGAAGGGAAAATACTCATGAAGCAAACCCTTGGAGCCTCACTGTGACCATGGACGAGGGGTGGAGGGCCTCGCTAGCATGCAGAGCGCAGTGGATTCCTGCGGATGCGGTTAGGTTCAAACTCAGCACCCCACCATTTGCTCTCCCTTATGAGCCATCTAAATGTGTTCTAGTTCTTAAGATACTTGTAGCTTTCTTTTGACTGAGGTTTTTGTTTTACTTTCATAGTCTTGTTAGTGTTGTTTTTATTGTTTTCACTGTTTTTCTGTATATAAAATCCAAGATAGGTGAATCAGAGGCAGTAACTGGATTCATGGTTCCTTGGGGCAGGGCAGGGGAGGTGGGGAGGAAATGGGGAGCTAATAACAATGAGTCCAAGAAAGAAGAAAATATCTAAACCTGATTATGGTGATGATTCTACAACGATATGTGAATTATATACCAATAAACTGTTAAAAAGTCCATCGCAAATTATATAATTAAGTGGTTCAATCATATTAAGAAGAGTTGTACAATCATTACCACAATCGAATTTAGAACATTTTCTTCCTTCTTGTACTCACTGTTATTATTGTACTCACTTCCTTCAAACCGCCCCGGCCACAACTCAGGAACCATTAATCAAGATATTGTCTCAATAGATATACCTACCCTAGATTTCATATACACTAAAACATTTAAAAACAGCAAAAAACCTACTAAAAATAACAAAGTAAAACAAAAGTATCCCAACTGAAAAGATAGAAAATATAAAAAACTGAAATCAATTTAAAATGGGTCAAAAGGGAGATCAATGGATATGGTGCTAAATTTTAAAGGAATTGCATCTGCAATAATCCACTTTCCAATGCACTCTGCATAACAGCAAGGCTAACCACAACACTTGTCTATGCTCAGAGAGGACTCACAGAGCTTTATCCATACATATTTCCCCTGCACTTTGTTTTTACTGAAGTAAAATGGGTCAAAACAGAGGTCAAATGATATCATGCTTTATTGTAATCATCTCTATAACACTCTCTGTCTGATAGCAAGACTACTGACATCCTTCAACTGAGTCAGAGAGGATTCACCGGAATCTTAAACCACTTGTGTGGAACTTGCAAATGATTTTGGATTTCCACTGTCATCCATATCCTTCTGCAAATCAGGTGTTCACAATTTAAGCTCTAATACTAGTCCCTCCTTCATATTTGAGTTTTAATTATTCACACTCCTCTGGTCACAAAGGCTGATGTGCTTCTTCCATGTGGACTTAGGTGACATTTCACTCAGAAGGCTGCTTGTTGAAAAATAAGACCCCCATGCACCATTCTTTCTAAAAATCATACCATCTAAATTTCTTTACTACACTTTGCTATAGCATCCATATCTTCAGTGAGCATCAAAAAGGGCCAAGTCACAAGAACTAATTCTCATATTGGGCTAGAATTAAATGCAAGTCTAAATCCCATTCATGTTATCTATGGTTTACGTACATCTCTGGTTAATCTTAAGAGACATCATTGTAATTTTATATTAGAGAACATTATCAATCACCCCCAGGGGCACATGGCAATTCTATTGATAGTGTGAACTTTTTGATTAAAGAATCTATAAACGAATACTGATCAAAAGGGAAAAATTCAAAATTGAATTTCAAATTACCAAGAACTCTAGACTTTCTAGAGCCACGTAAACTGGAAAAACCCAAGTCCTAAAATAATCCTTAAACCAAAAATATCCTCCAAAGTGGGTCACTCCACAAAGAGGTGGGATATGGGATAAGACCATCCACCTGAGGGTCTACACCAAGACAAGGCTGGGGCAAATCCCCACAGAAATGAAAGAACCTTGCCAGGAAATCAAGTTTAGGCCAGGGGAGAGGAACATCACTGATAGTTCTGTTGGCGAGCATGGTAGGTGATTGGGGAGAAATATCCTCACATTGGGAAGGGGTGCTAAACAATGATTGTAGGGAACCTATAGGGACAGATTTTATGTTCCTGGGTAAACACTACAAATATGTCTCTAGCCAAAGCTCAATAAAACATGCCATGGACTAAACACCAAGATGTCACTGGATGCTGACCTTGTGGTACGGTAAACCTTGTGGTCAGCATGGCATCACTCGGGCTACACAAGCGCTTAACACAGAGGCCCAGCAGAATGAACTGAGCCTGGCCTCAAAGGTGCCTGTACCCTTGGACTGAGGACTGGGGTGCTTAGATAGAAGAGGAAGCAGAGTGGCTGCCCTGGACCTGTGGAAGTGATGGTCATTGGACCTTGGGGGGAACCCCATTTGGTTGGAGTCCATCAAAAGGGACTCAGAATCACCATATATTTAGTACCTTGATGCTCCCCTCTCAGTGATATGACTGGCTTTGATCTGTTGGGCAGGGATTTAAACTTGGAAGAATTGATCCAGGATGTTTCCCCTGGCATCGATCCCCCCTGCTTAGGGTAAACAGAATTCAACTGAATATGAGATCTAACTGTGTGGAGCAACAACTCATGGGTTTCGGCTCAAGTTAGAACTGTACTTGCAGACTCCTCAAACCTACAGCAGAATGATGTGTCATCGGAAAACTTGATGGTGTTGCCCGTGCAATCATCTTATACTCCAGGGGGAATGATTGACAATGTGTTACTTTTCTGTTTCTATGGGTTTTTTTCCCTGCCTTTCATTTGCTTGTTTTGTTTGTGTTTGTCTTTAGTTGTCTGCTAGTTGTTTTGCTGCTGTTGGTGGGGTAGTTGGTCTTACAGGGTATTAATTTGTCATAGTATGGCTGTCAAAGTAAACCCGAGCTATGCATATCCCAGGGACAAGCAGATGGATTCTGGCCCCAATTTAACTTTAGTCCCAATCCAAAGACAGTTAGTTTGGATAACATGGCCTTGCCCACCTCATGTAATGATCACTGAAGATAAGGGTGCTACAGCTAAGTGTGGTGAAGAAAACAAATGGTGCTCACTATCAATCGGAATAGTGTGTGGAGTCTTAAATTCAAACAAGTAGTCATATAAACGAGGAGTGAACTATGTCCACAAAGAAGAAGCACACCAGTTTGCGTGACCCAAAGGCACGCAAAACAAAATTCAAAAATGACAAAGGGAAAAGTATCAGAGCCCAAATTTCGAAGACCCAATTTATAGAATGCTATAGAAGATAGGGGGGCCCCAAACCCATCTGCAGAGTATCTAGTCAGATTAAGCCACCAGCAGATCCCCTCTAGTCACAGGAAAGTGTCTCGAACAGCTTTTCTATCAGATAGAGATCATTGTAAGTGTGATTATGCTGGAATGAACTGGATACATGGTCAGATGACCTCCCTTCTAACCTGAACTTGTTCTTGGTCAGTGGTTTTCAACCTTCCTAATATACATTTACTACAGTCCCTCATATTGTGGTGACCCCCCCAACCATAAAATTATTTTTATTGCTACTTCATAACTGTAATTTTGCTACTGTTATGAATCGTCATGTAAAACCTGATAAGCAGGAAGTATTTTCATTGTTACAATTTGAACATAATTAAAGCAGAGTGATTAATCACAAAAACATTTTCTATTGTGAAAGACTAATTTCTAACTACAAATGAAATTAATTTTGTTGTAAAGCATAGTGTAGCATGGGTAACAGTTTTCACGCCAGTTACTCGTATGTGGGCATATCTGCATATGGGCAGCCCTGCCTAGAGACAGCTAGAGGAACAGTGTCTTGGTTCCTAAGACCATTGGAAATGTGTTTTCAGGTCTTAGGTGACTCCTGTGAAAGGGTTGTTTGACCCCCAACGGGTCGTAACCAACAGGTTGACAACTGCTGTTTAGGTGAGAGCATTTCTTGCTTGTTCTAAGACAAGGTGGTCTTTTCTTTCTTACTCATTATTTGTAATTTTATCTCTAAAGAATTGATTGTGTTAATGATTATGCAAGTCTTCTTGAAATGACTGAACTATTGAATTGTGTGATATATGTGGATTAAGTACCAATAAAACTGTTTTAAAAAAGGCTCAGAAACCCACACAGGCAGTCTATCCTGTCCCATAGAGTCACTATGAGTCGGCATTGACTCAATGGCAGTGAGCTTGGTTTGTTTTTTGACCAAATCACAGGGCACTATTACTTTGTCTTACAGCTCAAATTCTTCACTGTGCCAAATCCCAGGCTTAACTTTTACTATCTGTAAATCTAGAAACCTTTTGAGCTTTCTGCAGCACTAGTTCTGTATAAACTCCACTCCAACTATGAATAATCTCTACTGCGCCGATACTCAAACCAAACTCTGCCAGTGAGTTGATTTCCACCCAAAGCAGTTCTGCCCATAGGACAGGGTAGAACTGCCCCTCTGGATTTTTAAGACTGTCACTTTATAGGAGTAGAAAGCTTCATCTTTCCTCCTCAGAGTAGCTGATGGTTCCAAACAGCTGATCTTGCAGTCAGCAGCCCAACATGTAGCTATCATGTTGTCTATTGTCTATACTGCCTACTATATATTGTCTATTCTCTTTACTCAATGCATTAAAACATCTATTAATTTTTTTAAAAAGTAAAATGTATGTATTCCACTTTGTTAGTGCGTTTATTCACTTGTATCTCAATTTGGGTCTATCCTAATTCTGTCATATCAATCAACCAACAAATATGCATTAAAGCACCCAAAATGCAGATATAACAATAAGCAATATTAAGTCCTTTAGAGCTGGGCTAAATTATATAGTTAGAATATAATCAGGTGCACAGAGATTAAAAAAAAACCCAAATATGATGCAAAATCAACTAGCTAATATTATTTCTAATTAATTCTTGACTCTGATAACTTAAAAAAAATCTTATGAAAACTTACACATCGGTTAGTTTTGTTCATATAAAGCCTTCATCTCCTCCAGAATTTGTCTGAGTCCATCCTCCTGGAATATATAAACTGCTTTTGATATATATCCATGGATTCCCCAATGCATTCAATTAATCCCCTAAGTCTATCTGTACTACATTTATCCTCAATTTATATATATAATTTATTTAAAATCCATAGCCATTGCATAAATTCTGGCTATTTATGTACCTATATCAAAAATAAAGGCTTCATCGAGCATGAAATTACACATTTTCACTGCAAAAACAACAAATACAAGTTTTAAAATATTTCTCCCAATTTTTTCCCCCAAAGACACTGTTTTGGTTTGTACTGCAAGAAAAGAAAGGCCAAAGGAATTTTTCCTACCATCTACCTTAAGATAGAAATTTTTCACTTAGACAAATAAAATGTTTTAATTCTAAAATTCATAAATGTTAATAAGATAGTTGACCATTTGAAAAGAGTGACATCACATATTCTTTCAGCCAAAATACAGTCTTGGGTTCAACCAACCCTGTAGCCAATTATATGTTGAAAATATTTGATGATGATGAATAGCCTTGTTTACTCTTGATGTCATTTATTACCCATTTCATCTCCACAATTCTAAAAGTTACAAGTCCTGCTAGTCTTCAATCACTTAAAAAACTCATTTATCAATATCTGTAGAATTGAGTTTCAATCATCCACATTTCTCACCACTATCTCATCTCTCTGCCTCCATTAGTTCTTCTCTTCTGATGCATTTTCCATATTGCCAATAACCAAAACCACTTCCATTAAGTACATTTTGATTAAATGACCCTATAGGACGGAGAAAATTGCTCCCTATGGTTTACACAGCTGTAAATCTTTACAGAAGCGGCTATCTTTCTCCCTTAGAATGGCTGGTGTGTTTGAATTGCTGACCATTAGGCTAGCAGCCCAATGCATAACTCCAGGCCTCATTTTACTGCCAATAAGTACTCCAAAATATAAAAACATCCCGCCACACCCCTACCTGAAAACCTCTACCTGATTCCAAATGCCTGTGGAATAATGCCGAAGTTTTTCTAATCCTAGAACCCACCATTGACATCTCCATACATAACCTTTCCAGTTGTGATCATGAGTCTTAAGCCATTGTTTATCACCTGCCTGTGTGAGGGCTAATACTTCATACAAGGCTCGAACACCCACTCCCAACCCCCCAGTAGCATTTCTCTTTATGCTCCCATCTACGCAACACCAGTTTCACTTACCACATTGCATTCTATTCACTTGTGTTTCTTGGTCCTCTCACTGACATCTATCTAGTTGCTGCCCTATGATTGTTTACTACGATGCTTAAACGTACAGGCTCTTGAGCCAGACTTCCAGGGTTCAAGCTCTAGCTCTGCTCTTTACTGGCTATATCACCACTGACAAATCTCCTAACTTCAATTCTCCACTCACATGTTTGAGGTGGGGGGAGACAGCTCAGATCTCACACAATTATGAGGAGAGACAATTGCAAGCTAAGTGCTGAACATCATTCCTACTTCCATGTTATTGTAGTGGACAAATAATCATAATAGTAACAATACGACTGTTAGCACTATTATTATTTCTTGTAGAAACAGCATACAGGGACTCAGCCCTGGGTGTGTCAGGTACAGTTCCTCACTACACCAAGAGCTCTGTACCATCATCATGCCCATTTTTGTTGGTGAGAACACTGGACGCACAGAAAGCCTGAGTCCACAGTGATCGAACAGAGTATGAATCTCAGTCTGGCACCAGAGGCCTACTTCATCATCACATTTTGCTCACTGAGTGCGTGCGCGCACACTAACGCGCATAAAACGCTAGATCCAATAAAAACGACTGGTTCTGTGGGTTTCTGAGGCTGTCAATCTTTAAAAGAACAGAAAGCTTCCAGCTTTCTTCGGCAGAATGGAGGTGGATTCGAATTTACTTTAGTTCGTATTAGGCAACCTTTAACTTGGCTAAGCAAAGGAAAAGCAACAAAGCTAAAAATGAAGCAAAACGGAAGGAAGTAGACTTTGAGGAAGCGCAATTGCTGAGTTGTACAGTAACTTCCTTCTTTCTCCCACAGTAACCTTTTGTTATGCTGTTACTTTCCCTTCCGGAACTTGGCTCACACCCTCAGGGGAATCTGAAGCAAACCGCGAAAAGAGCAGCCCAGGGGAGATCCCGCTCACCCTCCAGCCCCTTTCAGCCAAGCTCCCCGGACCTCCATCCCGCCCTCTGCCGTCCAGCCCGTCATATTAAAGGCGGGCAGCTGCCCTTCTGGCGTGTGGTGCAGTTCGCGGACCACCTCCGTCGCCTTTTCACAGAACATGGCGGGTAGACCTGGTACCGGGACCTCCTTGTCGGCCGCCCACTTGACCGAAGAGTCTGCGGGCTCCCTGCAGCCTAGTTCGCGCCGCGCTTATTAGCGCAGGTCTAGGAAATCGCCTGCGCTTTGGCGGTAAAAATCCCCAACCAATGGGAAGGCAAGGACGCAGGTTGAATGGCTACGGTGGTTGCAAAGGGACAATTCCATACGCGGTACAGAAATATGACCGGAAGTGGGGAGGCGGTGACCGGTGCCTTCTTCCGGTGGAACGCGGCCCTCCGGAAAGAGTCCTTGGGGTTCCATTTGACTTTATCCATGAGGTGAGACGAATTTTCCAATACTAATCTGAGCACATAGTTTAGGGAGCAGCATAGCTTGGAATAGATGTACCGCCCACACCCCCCGAAACTTCCTCTTTTCCCTTTTTTAAAAATAAAAATCATTCTATTGAGGGCTCATATAACTATCCATATGTACATACATTGTGTCACGCTCATTTGTACATTTTTGCCATCATTCTCAAAACATTTGCTTTCTCCTTACTCCCTTTATATCAGCTCCTCACTTTTTCCCCTGCTTCATGGAACCTTGATCATTTATCAATTATTTTGTCATGTCTTACAGTGCCCACATCTCCCTTCATCCACTTTTCTGTTGTGCAACTCCATGGAGGGGGTTATATGTAAATCCTTGTAATCAGTCCCCCCCTTTTTTTTTTAAAATCATTTTATTGGGGGCTTGTACAACCCTTATCACAATCAATACATCATTCCATTGTGTTTAGGACATTTGTGCATTTGTTGACCTCATCATTCTCAACACATTTCCTTTCTAATTGAGCCCTTGGTATCAGCTCCTCGTTTTTCTATCTCCCTCCCTACCCCCTCCCTCCTAAACCCTTGTTAATATTGATAGGTTTAGAATTAAGGTAGCAGATGGACATTGGACCTCCACTTCTTTTCTCCCTCAATTGCAAAAACACTTTGTTCTATTGAACTGGCATGCCGTGATGCTCACCTTAAAAGCTTGAAAATAAACAATCCGCGATCTAGCTCAGAAACAGCAAAGCCCACGTGGGAGAAGCACACCAGCATGTGTGATCACGAGGTGTTGAAGGGATCAGGCATTAAAGAACAAAAAAAATCACATCATTGTGAATGAGGAAGGGTATGGAGTAGGGACGAGGCCAAAACCCATCTGAAGAAAGTGGACATCCCCTTACAGAACGGTTGTGGGAAGAGAAGAGGTGTTCAGGGTGCAGTGGAGCAACAATGAAACATACAGCTTTGCTCTAGTTATTTTCTATTTATTTATGTATTTGTTTGTATCATTTTATCAGGAGCTTGCACATCTCTTATCACAACCCATACATACATTGTGTCGAGCACATTTCTACATTTGTTGCCATCATTATTCTCAAAACCTTTGCTTTCTACTTGAGCCCTTGGTATCAACTCCTCATTTTCTACAACCCTCCCCGCTACCCCCTCCCTCATGAACCCTTGATAATTTATAAATTATTATTTTGTCATATCTTACACTGTCCGACATCTCCCTTCACCCACTTTTCTGTTGTCCTTCCCCCAGGGTGGAGGTTATGTAGGTCCTTGTAATCGGTCCCCCCTTAATACCCCACTTTCCCTCCACCCTCACGGTATAGCCATTCTTAGCACTGGTCCTAAAGAGAGCGTCTGACCTGGATTCCCTGTGTTTCAAGTTCCTATCTGTACCAGTGTACATCCTCTGGTCTAGCCAGATTTGTGCGGCAGAATTGGGATCATGATACAGGAGGGGGTTGGGAGAGGAAGCATTTAGGAATTAGAGGAAAGTTGTATGTTTCATCATTGCTACACTGCACAGACTAGATCATCTCCCGACAACCCTTCTGAAAGGGGATGACCACTTGCCTACACATGGTTCTTGGGTTCCCAATCTTCACTGCCCTCATTCACAATGATATAAATTTTTTGTTCTTTGATGCCTGATACCTGATCCCTTTGAAACATCATGATCACACAGGCTGGTGTGCTTCTTCCATGTTGCCTTTGTTGCTTCTGAGCTAGATGGCTGCTTGTTTACCTTCAAGTCTTTAAGAGCCCAGACGCTATCTCTTTTGACAGCCAGGATTTGTTTCACCACATTTGTTTATGCGCCCATTTGTCTTCAGCAATCATATCGGGAAGGTGAGCACACAATTATATGACTTTTTTTGTTCTTTGATGCCTGATAACTGATCCCTTTGGCACCTCATGATCACACAGGCTGGTGTGCTTCTTCCATGTGGGTTTTCTTGTTTCTGAGCTAGACAGCTGCTTATTTACTTTGAAGTCTCTAAGACCCTATATCTTTTGATAGCCATTTGTCTTCAGTGATCAGATCATTACACACCTCTTTTTAACAAGTTTAAACTATTGTATTATATGACATCTGAATTATATGTCAATAAAACTGAAAAAATTTTAAAGATTAAAGGAATATATGGAGTCGCTATACTAAAAAGAACTGGTCAATATTGCATCATGTTAAGAGGTATCATATAAGAACCAAAGGTACTGAAAGAAGAAGTCCAAGTTGCACTGAAAGCATTAGTCAAAAACAAGGCTCCAGGAATTGTTGGAAAACCCACTGTAGGCAGTTACATAATCTAATAACTTGAGAAAGGGTAAAGTCTAGCCTGTCGATAGGGTCACAGCGAATGAGGCCTCTGTGGGGCCTGGCTTTCTCCAGAGGATTTTGGGTATTCCTGTATTGCTATCTTGTGGTGGAACACACTGTCTCTTTTCTACACAATCCTGTTGACAAACCACATGGAGACACACTGAGAGAGCCAGAGCCCTGGAGCTGGAGGAGCCACATAGTGACCCCTGCCAGCACCAAGATCCTTCACCGCTACTGGATCTACATGACTTTCCACCCACTGGTCTGTGATATTCTTGCATTTGGCATTATTGCATGGCTACATGAGTCTAAAGAGGAATTTATTGACCAGTATTGGACATAGGGGATAATATTGGACTTACGGACTTGATCTGGACTGGGCTGGGATGTTTCTCAATATACAATTGCTCTTTTATACAAAGCTCTTTCTTATACACATGAGTGTCTGTGAATTTGTTTCTCTGGTCTACCTGGACTAACACATTATGCTACCTGGAGTGGTGTACTAGAGAAACAAATCACAAAGATGGAGAGTGGATGCTTGTTTGACGTCTGCTCATGGTAGTACTTTTTTGGCTAGCCAGAGGTTAGATCTGGCCATTCAGTTTGCTGGGTTGTTTTATGGAAAAAATACAGGAAGTTAAACTTTTTATGATTTCCTTTGATTGCTGTCTTTGGTGATTCCTGTACTAACTGGTAAAAATGAATGTGATTAATGTATATTTGGAGCTCAGGGGTAGAAATCCAGATTGGAGACTGGAAAGTCAACTCGGTGCTCCTCAAGGGGACAGGCACTCCCCTCTCTGGATCTCACTTTTAACATCGATACACAAAGGTCGATTCTGTGAGGGTCACAGACTGGGGACTCCCATGGCCAAATGAGGACCTGTGTGGACTCTGGTTGGCCTGCTTATTCACTGCCATCTAGAAGATTCCAACTCACAGTGACCCTGTAAGACCGAGCGGAACTGCCCCTGTGGGTTTCCGAGGCTGAAATTCTATATGGACTAGAAGGTCTCATCTCTGCACAGCCCCCCACTCTATCCCCCAACCCCCGCTCCCCCAGTGTGACTGGTGGTTTCAAACTACTGACCTTCTAGTTAGCTGCCCAACACATAAACCACTGTGCCATCAGGGCTCTTTGGCCTACTTGGCTTCTATCCAATGTTATTGAATCGCCTTTGAAAAAATCAGGAGGTTTTTAAGAAAACAGGAATTTTGACTTTCTCTAGAAAAATCGATCTGGCATCACTGGAACCTAAACTAGAGGATCCACAATTCCACGTGGCTCTGGGAATCTCAACATTTCTTCCTCCTGCTCAAAGTAAAATGGTTTAAGGGGACCTTTCACAGCTGGTGGGCTGGTCTCCTTTCTAGAAAGTTGCCTCTGTAAAGAAAATGCATCTTTCTTCCCTTTTACCTAGTTGGGGGTGGTGAGGGTAGCAGGAGCTATTGGGTTAAGAAAAAACAGTCCAGGTAGCTTCAGTCTGCCCTGCCAGGGCTTTAGAGGCCAAGCCTTTTTTGCTCCAGCTGACTGACCTGCTGTTTCCAGGGCAGCCCCACCATCTGTTCCCAGATGCAGGGAGGGAGCCGAATTTCCTTCATCACACCTGCCCCAAACTCAGGCCCAGAACTACTGTCTAAACACAGAACAACTTTTGTCTGTGGCCAAATGTGGGACCCCAAATTTCTTCCCTCTTTCCCGATACTCCTTCAGTGACTTGATGACCTGGGCCAGGCTGAGATGAATTAGCTTGCTCCTCACAGCTGGCTGCTGGGTTCCAGTCAACTCCCAGAGGCCACTGGCTGTGCCCATCAGTAGAAGTGGGAGTGGAGAACCCTCAGCTCTTGGCTGAGCAGCTCTGTCAGTCTGTAGCTGTTGACTGTAGCTGCTTCTGACAGCCAGTCTAGCTGGTGCTTTAAGTCATTTCAATCGCTCCACCTCAGCTGTGATTAGTCTAGTCTCTGTAGCCTCAGAGGGAGGGGAAAACAAAACACCTCAATGACTTTGAATCAGAGTGGGTTATCCTCTTTTAAAAGGCAGAAAGTCTGAATTGGAGGATATTTTTGGGGGGTCTCTTTTATGCATTTCACATTTATGAAATAAGAACTAACAGTATTTGTTCCAGTAAGTGGATCAGAACCACCTAAGGGCACACTCCTCCCACCAGGCCACGCCTCACTAAGAATAGAGGTCCATCACTTGTCTGGCATTTTGTGGTACTGTGGTGACTTTTGTTTTGTGAGATACTGGGAGCTATGTGATTGGCATTTCATAAACCAGCAGGGTCACCCAAAGAGCTTCCAGACAAAGAACAGACAATGAAGAAGGAATTGGCTGCCTGCATGGGAAGAATGAGCCATTGAAAACCCTATGGATAGCAGCAACACTGTCAGTTACTAGACCCCCCATGAACAACAGAAGAACATTGTCAGAACGTGTGCCAGAAGATGAGCTCTTCAACTTGGAAAGTACTCAAAATACGGCTGAGGAAGAGCTGACTTTTCATAGGCAAGTCGACCATAATGATGCAAATCGAGTATAGCCATCAGGACCTTCATTTGCTGCACTGGCAGCACTCACTCATCTATGTCAGGAAATTTGGAATACAGCTACTTGGCTAACGGACTGGAAGAGATCCATATGTGTATACATACCAAAGAAGGGAGACCAACAGAATGGTCAAATTATGTAACACTATCATTGGCATCACATGTGAGTCAAATTGTACTGAAGCTAATACAACAACAGTTGCATTGATTCATTGACAGAAAGTTACCATATTCAGCATTCAAGAGCCATCGTGGCACAGTGGTTACAGGTTGGATTGCAAACCCCAAGGTCAGCAGTTCAAAACCACCAGTCACTCCGTGGGAGAAAGGCAAGGTTTTCTACTCCCATAATGAGTTACAGTCTCAGAAACTCACAGGGGCAGTTAGTTCTACCCTATACTATAGGGTCAGGATGAGTTGTCATCAACTACAAGGCAGTGAGTTTGGTTTCCCAGAGATTTAAGCCAGATTCAGAAGAGGATGTGGAACAAAGGATATCAGATATCAGATGGATCTTGCCTGAAAGCAGTGAATACCCTAAAGATGGTTACTTATGTTTTATTAACACCCAAGCTATCTGACTGTGTGGATCATAAGAAAACATGGATAGTTTTGAGAAGAGAATTCCAGAACACTTATAGAACAAGGGTAGATTGCATGGTTTAAGAACCAAGAAAGGTGTGCATCCTGGTTGCACCCACTTATTATACTTTTTCAATTGTATGGTGAGCAAATAATCAGAGAAGCCAAATTATATGAAGAAGAACACAGAATCAGATTTGGAGGAAATATTATTAACAACCTGCTATATGCAGACGACACAGTTTGGCTTGCTGACAAGGATGGGGGACTTGAAGCACTTGCTGGTGAAGATCAAGGATTGCAGCCTTCAATGTGGGATACAACTCAACACAAAGAAAACCAAAATCCTCACAACTGAACCAATAGGTAACATGATGATAAATCGAGAAAAGCCTGAAGTTGTCAAGGATTTTGTCTTGTCTGGATCCACAAGCAATGCTCCTGGAAGCAGCAGTCAAGAGATGAAAAGATACATTGCACTGGGTAGATCTGCTGCATAAGAGCTCTTTAGAATGTTGAAAAGTTAGGATGTTACTTTAAGCAGGAAGTACACCTGATCCAAACCATAGTATTTTCATTTGCCTCATCTGCATGTGAAAAGCTTGCCATTGAGTGAAGAAGACCCAGGTAAACTGTATGAATTTGAACCATGGTACTGGCAAAGAATATTGACAGTACCATGGACTGCCAAAAGAACAAACAAATTCTGTCTTGGAAGTACGGCCAGAATTCCCATTAGAAGTAAGGATGGTGAGACTTTGGACATGTTGTCAGTGGAGACCAGTCCCTGGAGAGGCATCATGCTTAGAAAAATGGAAGGGCTGTGAAAAAAGGTTGAAGGCCCTTGAAGAGCTGGATAGACACAGTGACGACAACAAGAGGACTGAGCATAGGAACACTTGGGTGGATGGAGGAGGAGCTGTTATTGTTACATTCTGCTGTGAATAGGTTTGCCATGGACCAGAACCAACTGGATGGCAAACTAACAACAACAACAACAACAACAGGGAGAGACATTAAAAAGCCAAACTCACTGCCATTGAGTTGACCTTGATTCAGAGCAACCCTGGAGGACAGGGTAGGACTGGCACCCGTGAGTTTCCCGAGAGTGTAACTTTTCACAGGAGGGGAAAGCCCCTTTAACCTACTACTTAGCAGCCCAGCCCATCACCAGGGCTCCACAAGGATAGAGAGAAACACTGTTAGGGCTGGATAGGGCAGAGGCTGTACACTGGTACAAATGAGGGCTGGAGGTACAGGGAATCCTTGGTGGACGATACCTTCAGGACCAAGGGTGTGAGGGGCGATGCTGGGAGAGTGGAGGGTGAGTGGGTTGGAAAGGGGGAACTGATTACAGGATCCACATGTGACCTCTTCCCTGGGAGAGGGACAGCAGAGAACCGGGGAAGGGAGACTCCGGATAGGGCAAGATATGACAAAATAACGATGTATAAATTACCAAGGGCACATGAGGGAGGGGGGGAAGGGGAGGGAGGGGAAAAAAAGAGGACCTGATGCAAAGGGCTTAAGTGGAGAGCAAATGCTTTGAGAATGATTGGGGTAGGGAATGTATGGATGTGCTTTATACAATTGATGTATGAATATGTATGGATTGTGATAAGAGTTGTATGAGTCCCTAATAAAATGTAAAAAAGGAAAAGAGGAGAAAAAAATTATTAGGGCAAAGACTGTACAGATGTGCTTTACACAATTGATGTATGTATATGTATGAACTGTGATAAGAGTTGTATGAGCCCCTAATAAATTGTTAAAAAAAATGATCCTCAATTCTATCTGAATCCTTGCCAGAGCTGCAAGTTGCCTTAATAAACACGTGCAAAAAAAGTACCTCTGGCAGCAGACCGCTCCGGTTCAAATCCAGGCTCTCTAACTTATTGACTATGTGACCTTGGGCAAACCTGGACCTCTCTGTGCTTCCAAAGACTCACTTTCCAAAAGGGAAGTCATAAGCCAACTTTTCTTATTCCTCACTGGGTTGCTTTGAAGATGAAATGAGACATCTGTCTAAAAATGCTTCTGACCATCCCTTGGTTCTCAGAGCTCCACAAATGCTATGGATTATTGTTATAAGATTATGAATGATTTTTTCCAAGGGTAGTGCAAAGATTAACATCAGTGCTACTTCTCTCTGACAAAATATAAATCCAAATTTCTAAATAGCAGGGTCTGAACGGATGCGCTGTTAACAGCATCTTGCTTTTCTCCCATCACTTGTCACAGTAAATCTGATAAGAAATGCTGGGCTAGGGCCTGCAGCCAAGCCCCTCACTGGCAGCGTGCAGGACCTCAGGTTGTTGCCAGGCAAGGGACATCACAATGGCAAGAGGAGACTCCACAAAGGGCCCCTGCTTCCTCCCCCACGCCACCCTTCCCCACATTCAGGGTGAAACGTCAAAATACAATTTTTTTTGTCACCTGGTGAAATAATGAGCCCCCATTCCCGTTGCCTTGGTATCATCAGAGCGCAACAGCCACGTGGGGTAATCGCTGTCTCCGTGTTAATGCTGCTCAGTTCAAACATTTTCACAGGCCCTGGCGAAATGAAACCCGTGCTTTCTACCTAGGTAGAGTTTGAGGCGATTCAGCCCATTTGCTTCTGCTGAAGAGGCTACCTCAGAAAAACAGGAAATAAAAACATAGAGGGCGCCATTGACATTAGGTTTCTCGTTTTCTTCCTTTCTTCCCTACCTTCCTTTCTTCTTGCCCTTCTCTTTCTCTTTTCTTCCTTCCCTCCCTTTGCTCACGTCTTCCTGCCTGCCTTCACTTTCCATCTTCCCTCCCAAACTCCTCCATTTCTTCTTCGCTCCTCTCTCCCCACCGCCACCTTTCTCCTTTCCTTCCCTGCCTTTTCCCTTCAGCCTCCCAGTTTCCCTCCTTCACTCTCTCCTTTGCTCCTTCCTTTCCCCACCTTGTTTTGATCCAGTGATTTGTACTCCTTTCTTCCTCTCATCCCACCCCTCCCCATTGCTGGAGAAACATCAGTTCCTTGTGGTGCTGGTTTCTTGGCACCAGACCCTGTTCTTTGGGTGTTCACAAGTCTGTGTCCTGTGTGCAAACATAAGACAGACATATGATCAGGATTGGACAGAAGATGGGATTTGACAGGTGTTCTGCATCCCAAATCTCCAGGAGGCAAAGGTAAAGTCAGGCTCCTGCCTTTAAGGTTATGTCTCCCATTGTAACTGCATCCCACAAAGGCTCCTGCCTCCTGGCCACCTGAGGCCTGCTGCCTGCCTTCCTCTAGCTCCTGGGGAATTGGGGCAGCAGTGGCAAGAACAACAAAAATCCCCAGGAGTTGACAAGAAGGGAAGCTGCCTTGCTCGAGAGACGGCCCCCTCACCCACCTGCATGATGTTGAGATACAGGTTCTCATCCCTGTGGCTGGGCAAGAAACACCCCCTCCCCAAACGCAGTGGCTTCAAACAAGGACCATCATCGTGCGGTTGCTGGGAGGCCACTGGGTCGTGCTTGGAGTCTCCCATGAGTTGGCAGTCTCATGGGAGCTGGGGCACTCAGAGGGCTGGCAGCTGAAGCTGGCCGTTAGCTGGGTGCTTAGCTGGGTTGTTGGTTGGAGTGTCTCCACGTGGCCTTTCCAGGCAGCTCAGGATTCTTTCAGCATAGTGTCCGGGTTCTGAGAAGTGTCCTGAGAGGTAGCACGTGGAGGCTGGACATTCTAAGGGTGAGCACTCAAGAAGAAGTCTTTGAAGGGATTTTTCAGAAGCTGTGAAGCACTTTGTGGGAGGGAAGGGGGTTGCCCAAACTAGATGTCACAATGTCATCTTCTCCATAATCTATTGGTCACAGAGGTCATGAAACATCCCAATTTAAGGGGAAAGGGCATAGACTCTACCTTCCTATAGGTAGCCTGTCAAGGAATTTGGGGGTCACATACGAAGACTGGGAGACCCTGGGTGGCACAAATGGTTAAGGACTCAAAGTATCAAGAGGTGGGCAGCTGCACCCCTCAGAAGAAATAACTAATGGCCTGCTTCTAGAAGCCCACAGGCTTGAGAATCCTGTGATGTGTAGTTTCTCCCTGGCACCCAGGGGGTCCTCGGGAACCAGAACCAACATAACAGCAATGGGTTGGGTTTTTGTTGGTTTTGTTTGGGCTAATATTAAAACGACTAGTATGAAATGATATATGTATTGTGTTTAACTCTCAGGACTCTGATTATGCTGAAGTTGAACAAAACTGTCTGCCTCTTCTATGAACGCCAGCCGATGGAGGCAAAGGGTGAGGGTCTAGAGGAAGAATGAATGTCCCATTCCCGTCCTTATGTTTCAGTTGTCCTTAAAGGGCACAGGGGACAAACCAGACGTCTTTGATATGATTTTAGCCTAATGATGTGCTAGTATGATGATGAGCAGCCTGAAAAGTGGTTTTAACTAATGTGATCCAATATTTGAAAAGTTGACGATTTCACATCGAATTTTATATTCTCAGCATCTCAGTTACAAACAGAAAATCAGGCCTTAAAATCCTTGCATTTCCCCAAGGCAACAATAGTCTGGAGCTAGAATTTGAATGTCCCCTGTGGATGAGCTGACACGTGCCTCTTAACCACAGTCCCCATCCATCCCTATTGCCCCAACACAGAGGTTGGCTACAAGTATCCTTTATCTATATGGCTAAATAGGTTAGTTGGTTTGGATTGGGTTGCTAGTTTTTCCTGTTTTGTTTTGCTTACTTTTGATTTTTTGGGGGGGTAGGAAATGGTGTGTATTTTGGTACCATGTCTTCCAAAGCGAGAAAACCAAACCCAGTAAGCCAAGAAGGTCAAACAGTCTAGATTAATGATGAAAGGAGGAGCCCTGTTGGTGAGGTAGATTATGAGTTGGACTTCTAACTGCAACATCAGAAGTTTGAAACTCCCCCCACCCCCACTCCACAAGAGAAAGATGAGATTTTCTACTCCTGTAAAGATTTACAGCCTTGGAAACCCACAGGAGCAGTTCTATACTCTGTCCAAAGGGTTGCTATATGTCAGAATTGATTCCAGGGTAGTGAGGTTTTCTTGATTGATATAAATAATTTTTGGTGAGTATTGAAAAAACCAGTCAATATTATTTTTAATACACATCAAAGATGGTCCACATTAATTGTTCACACAACGCTGCCACCTTCTTCCTTTATTCCCTTGCCTCCCACTCTCCTTTCTTCCTCCCTATGGTCTTTTATCTCATTCATTTTCTTTCAAGGGTTAGCCTAGGAGTGGGAAAGTCTGACTAATTCTTAACCAAAAGACTAAATTGGTTTTATTGTTGGTGTTATTACTTGGGTTAAATTTTTTTCTTTTCTCTTCTTCTATTGGTTTGTGTCATGTAACCCAGAAAATGGGGAAACATTTGGAACATCAAAACACTATCCTTTCTCAGTAGACTACAAGCATTAAAGGCAACAGAGATAAATACTCCAATAATAACAATAACATACAAGGATAGCTAGAGAGATAAATAGATAGATAGAAAAACCACAAAATCTGAGCAGTTGTGGGAAAGAGAATGGGAATAGCCCCATGAATAAATATAGGTTTGCCAGAGAATAGTTCTATATACATATTAGCATATACTACAAATATGACCATGAATATAATAGTGCATCCAGGAGGCATAGTTAGGAAATGTCTTAGCTAGAACAAAACCCCTTGAGGGAGCGTGTCCTAAATATCAGGGATCAGGAACATAGCTCTGAGAGACCTCAAGATCAATTGGTACAAACTAGCTCACAAAGACAATGTTCTGTATCCATCAGGGAAGTGACTGGGGTCTTCAAAAGCTAGTGAGTAACAAACTAAAAGTCGGTTCTTGGTCTCACCCTATGTGTTGGACAGGGTTCACTAGAGAGACAAAACCATATTGCTAGTAATTATATATAAATATATTTATAAAGCTAGATATGCAATCCAAGAAATGAACCACTAAATTATATACAGATAGATAACACAAGAAACTAACAGTTAAATTATAAAACAGTGAGACACTAGCAGTCCTTTAAGGCTTGAGAGCCGCCAGTTGCCAGTCCCTTTCTGTAGAGAGAGCTGGGCTATATATACCCAGGCAGCAAACAGCAAGGCAAGTCACCAACTGTCACCAACTGTCGGTCCCCAGCTCCAGAGACGAACATTCCAATCCTGTGGTATTAAATGGACCTCAACTTACAGCGACAGAGTCCACAAGCTAGGCATCCCACAGGTAGTGTACCCCTTTAAATTGAGGCACAGAACAAGCAAGGCGAGGCTCACGAAGCCATTTATCCCTCTGTCCTTTGATTAATCCTACTTGTGTTTATCGGCCAGGCTGGCACAATAAACTATTGCACCCTGTCTGGAGCAAATACCATTGAAGAAGCTCAAGATGCCTGGCAACAATTAGTCCAAATCAGTAATGGACTATGCGTACCTCAGCCTCTATGATGCTAAGGTCAGAAGAACTAAATGGTGCCTGCCTATGACAAACAGCTGCTCTGAAAGGGATCATGGTACATGATCCTAGATAGAGTGGGGAGTAATGTGTAAGAAAACTGAAAGTCATACTACTACTACCAATAGTAATAATAATAATGATAAAAGATGAGGTTTATTGGTTAGATAGACTAGTGAGATCCCCACTACTATGGTCCTTCATCACCCTTCAGGTCTGGAACTGAATTCAACCCCCTGAAAAATAGACAGGTTTATAAAGTGAACCTTATGAGAACAGATTGCAGCCCTCAGTATGGATTACAACTCAATGTCAAGAAGACACACATCCTCACAACTTGATCAATAGGTACCATGATAAATGGAGAAGTTTGTTGTTTTTTTTACTTGGTGTTATTTGTTGAAGTTGGCACGGATTTTTGTCTTGATGAGGTCTATAATCAATGCTCTTGGAAGCTGCAATCATGAGATCAAATGACGCATTCCATATGGATACATTTGGTGCACAATACGTCTGTAGAGTGCTAAAAAGCAAGGATGTTACTTTGAGGACTAAGGTGCACCTTACCCAAGCCATAGTAATTTAAATTGCCTCATAAGTATGTGAAAGTCAGACATTGAATAAGGAAGGCTGAAGAAGAATTGATATGTCTGAATTGTGGTGTTGGTGAATAATATTGAAAGTAACATGGACTGCCAAGGGAACAAACAGATCTGTCTTAGAAGAAGTATGGTCAGAGGGCTCCTTAAAGGCAAGGATGGTGAGACTTCCTCTCACATACTTTGGTCATGTTATTAAGAGAGACTAGTCCCTGGAGAAGGACATCATGCCAGGTGAAGTAGAGGGACAGTGAAAGAGGAAGCCCCTTAAGGAGATGGATTGACAGTGACTGAAACAAGGGGCTCAAGCTTGGGAACAATTAGGAGAATTATTCAGGGCTAGGTAGTGTTTCTGTCTGTTTGGCATAGGGTCAATGTGGGTTGCAACTGGCTCAATGGCACCTGATAAGAACAACTACACCAAATTGAATCATAGCACTGAGGAGCACACATTCCTCAGAACCATCAACCATTCAAAAGCAAATAGGCAGTATTTGCCCAAGGCCAAATTCAAAAGGCAGGCAAGGTTAGGGCAGAAGGGTGAATGAAAACAGGAAGCAGAGTTTCAATGGCATGAGTGATATTACATTGCAGGCGATTGTCATCAATGTCACATAACAAAACGTGTATAAATTGTTACGTGCAAAGCTGATTTTCTCTGTAAACCTTAACCCACCTTACAATAAAAAGTTTCTTTTTTTAAAACAAAGACACCATCGTTCATATTATAGACACAGCCAAAGAAAGATCTCCTGGACAATCCTAAAAGGATCTCCCAAATGATTTGGGTAGTTAGCCCTCCCCAGGGAGTTCTACCCATTGAAACGCTGGGCGGTTATGGCTGCAATTATATTTCAGGCCAGAAGAGGCAGCAGAGGCCTGGTTGTTCAAATGCTACAAAACTACCAGACAATGGGCAAACAGTTTCTTTCCACGGACGACTAGCGGCTCTGTCATATCCATGTCTGGTGTTCAACACTTGGCGACAGAATCCAGCCCGCTGGGTTTGGGTGGGGTCTGTTTCTCACCCATGCTTGGCTTGGGATTGTTCTATGCCATCCACAAAGTGGAGTCCTTTCCTTTCTGATGTCCCGAGAAAGCTGTTTTCTCCTTTTTCTCTCTCTGGCCCTCTTCCCAAGAACCCTGGGGTTCACTCTGCTTTCCTCTGGTTGATGTTTCTCAGGCAGTTACTTGACCTCGGTTCATCTACTGCAGGTGACCATTAGCAAGTAACTGTACCGTCCTTGGATGGTATTGTTCATGAGCTAGGCTGCGAACTACGGGTTAAAGGTTTGAGTTCACCCAGAGGTGCCTTCCAAGAAGGGCCTGGTGATATGCCTCTGGAAAAAAACCCACCCCAGCCATGGAAAATTCTAGGGACCGGACTTCTTTAACACACTTGGGCTCTCCATGAGTCCGAGTTGACTCAATGGCAATTGGTTGCTGGTATTCCTGTAAGTAGAAGACAACAATCTTTAAGCAGTCCCTCTTGGATTCATGGGAGGAGGATGGCTTCCTCTGAGAGAACTTCTCAGGGCTGCAAGGGTTCAATGATCTTACAAAAAATGAGAGAAATGATGAGCCTGATGACAGATGATATTGCTATGCAGGCCTCGTTTCAGGATGCTCAAGTTTCCAGGTCTTTCCCTGACTCACAGTGTAGCCCTGTGAGGTTCCAAATAGAAGGGCACCCTTGCTCCCAGGACCTGGAGCCTTGTAGCTGAGCAGAGCAGTCATGATGAGAAAGAGGACCCAAGGGGGAAGTCAGGGGGCTGCTTCACTTGTCTCAGTGTCAAGCAAACAAATGTTTTGGCAGGAAATTTCTCTTCAAGAGTGTTCTGATTTCTTGAAGGAAATCTTTTTCTGAACCATTTCCTCAGGGGAAAACCACTCAACTACCTCGGGAAGGAAGATTTTTCTCCTTCCAAGCTTACCAGGCTGTGCTAACTCACAGAGGAGGTGTGACTAGCAGGCAATGAAACTGATTTCCAGACTCCTATGAAAATCAGCAAGTGCTCGGCTGCTAAGTGAAAGGTCGGCAGTTGGAAAACCCCAGTTGCTCTGCAGGAGAAAGTGGTGGCTGACTGTGTCTGACAAGATGACAGCTTTGGAAACCCAATGGGGCAGTTCTCCTCTGTGTTTTACAGTTGCTTTGAGTTGGAGTGGACTTGACAGTGATAGATCTGATCTTTTTCCCCATGAAAATCAACTTTCACGAATACATGTGCATTCATGGATGTCTGTGTCTGCTTTGGCATGCATGTGCACATATGTGCCTATTTGCACGTGGATGAATACGTCTGTGAATGTGGGCGTCTCTATTTACTTTGCCATGTGTGTGCACATGTCTGCCTTTGTCAGTATGCATGCGGGCTCAGGCAGCATAAAGAGATCACAGAGAAACTTGGAGAGAAAGAGAAAAGTAACCTATTTTCTCATGGGTCTCCCATACCTGACGGTCTACTGGCATCCACCGCCACGAAGACCAGAGGTCACTTCATGCCATGTGTCCAGCTGCACATTGCTGGTTGAGGTCAGTCACCAGGGAGGCAAGTGAGACTGGCCTCGCCAACCTACCACCCACCTGCAGGAGTGATTCCCACCATCTGTCCTAGGGCCCCTCCCACCTTACTCAGCCTCCCTAGACCTTGAGTGAAAGGCGTTTCCAACGTTTTTACATAAAGATTTCTGAGATTGACTGAAGAAATGATTTCATTTGACAAAACAAGAAGTTTTGAATTTAAAAATTTGAGGCAAGTGCCCTTCAGAGAGGGGCCACAGGACGGGGCCATGCTCCCTTCCGGTATGCACAGGGGTTGCTATGAGTTGGAACCAACTTGATGAGCACCTGCCAGCAACAACAACAACCAGAAGTTGTCCAAACTTCTGTGGCCTCAACTCAGAAATGAGAATATTATTATTGCCTCCTAGAAAGAACTCAAGGTATGTACAATTGGTTAATAGGCGTTTGGAAAGTGAGTACATTAAGTGGACTGATGACATTGATAAGGCAATAAGAAACTGAGAAGGCTTCACTAACAGGTGCTTTCACATCTGTAACCAGTAGATTCCTTCCTTCTTCATCTCTTGCCATCTTAATCAGCTCCCACACTTTCCAGGCAGCTTGAGGGATTAAATGTTCAGTCTGATCCTATTATAAGCCTCAGCCTCAGAATCAGAGGCTTTACCTGAGGTTTGAGGAGCTATACTGGGAATGAGGGAGAGTAACCTGTCTTTTCTATTGCTCTCCTATCGCTCCCTCTTCCCTAGCCCTTCCCTGTCTCTGGGCCTGCCTTTCCTCCCTAGAGCATTGGCTTCCGGGAGAAGGGGATGGAAACAATGAGCACATTCCTGACCAGGCCTCTTACCATGCTATGTTCCAACCCTCTCTTGGAAGGGCCTCCACGAAGTCCTCTTATGTCATCTCACAATAACTTGTTAGATACCATTGAGTGAGCTCCTGACTCATAGCAAAAGTACACACAAGAGATTGAAGCACCACCTGGTCCTGCACCGTCCTCACAATGGTCCTTGTGTGTGAGCCCATGGTTGCAGCAGTGTGGAGGAGATCCTGTCCAAGAAGGCTGCCAGTGGGTGGGAGGGGCTGCAGCTTTCAGAGACTTTGGAGGATGCCAAGGTGGATAGTTCACGGCGTATCATATGAGGTCAGCCAGCGGGCCTTGGGGGCCCTTCCCATTATCCATAGATATATGAAATAAATGGAGGCCCTCAGCAAGATGGGCTGCAGACACCTCCAGGACTCACTTGATCCTTGGCAAGCTCCCTTAGCCTTAGGACACCACCTGCTGGAACTGTAGCTTTGCTGCCTCTCCTGGCTCTCAACTTCCCTCCTAGAGGACTCCAGCCACCCTTCTCCTTCCAGATCCTTCCAGCAGGAGGCAGATATTGGTCTCTATGCTTTTGCATGTGGCCAGTTTTCTAGGGACAGATCAGCCTCTCCCAAGAATTTGGGTTCACCAGAGTGAGCGTGCCCACAAGTCTGCAGAGCGTACGGCCAGGCCTCTGAAGAGAGAACTGCTGGAAGATTTGCCCCTTTTCAAAAGCGCTAATTCCACAGTTGAGAGCTCATCTCCTGGGGACTCAGCTTGAGTCTCAAGGAGCACATCCCCTTTGACACTGCTGGCAACTCGAGGTGCTGTGGGTCATTTTCTTGCCTTTGAGGAGTGCAAGGGAAATGCTACAATATGTCCCTTCACATGAACCACCAATCCTTATCTGGAGAACTCTCTGAGATGACAGGGATGAGAGGGAGATGTTCCTGGGGCACGCTTTCACCTGCACATCTCTCAGGTGAGTCAAACATTTGACCCCCAAAAGTTGAGTATGATGGTGATAGTTCAGGCTGGGAGATAGAGTGTCTGGGTTCAAATCAAGAGACTGCACATCTCAACTCCCATGGTTCTCCTGCATAAAACCCAAGCCAAGCAGTTTATCACTTCCCGGCTGAGTATCCTACTGAGGCCAGCTAAACTCATTCTTTGCTGATGACAACGTTGCTTGTACCAAATGGCTTTGCCATGTAGCCCTTAGCAATGGCCAGAAGGGCTGCTCATCAAACCGCAGAGCAGGGCTTCTGGCGCACACGTTAAGAAGGGGGCTATTCACAACAAGGTCAGTAGTTCAGAACCCACTAGCTGTTTCTCTGGAGAAAAACTGTGGCTGTGTGCTTCCATAAAGATGCCCAGCCATGGAACCCCCCTGGAGAGGGCCATGATGAGCTGGAGTGAGCTCTACAGGAGTGGGATTTTTTACTGTGGATGTAATCCCACCTGGGCAGAGATTTTCTTTGTGACTTAAAGAGGCTGTACCTTACACCAATGACTTGGCTGATACAAAAGGATTCAATTCAACACTGAAGCAAACCAACTCCAAGGGAAGAAGGCAGCTGCCATGCAGAGAGCTCCAAGGACCACCAACCATGGAGGTTATTGAAGCCAAAACAAGAATACCGCCCACCAGCCCTCAGCCCCCAGGGATGGACAAAGAGAGCGTGCCCATCAAGCTGGTGCACTGGCATGATGCTGTCAGCCTCCGGTGCTGTGAGAACATTGACTTTGGTGTGTTAAAGGCACCCACTTGCGGTATGTTTGTGATGTCAACGTGTGGAAACTATGGCAAGCCCCCCTCCCTGCCTCACAGCAGCAAAGCCTCGGCATTAAAACCCCGTGCCTTCTGTGGCGCTTACCAGCTGTGAGAGGGCAGGAAATGCCCTTGGCTTTTCTGCTCCTTGTTGCGACCTCCCTCTGAGGCAGGGAGCAGAGGATGTGAGGTTGGAATCTGTTTTGTTTCATCACTACCCTTTGTCATCTCTCTGAACACTGTCATGTGCTCCTCACCAGTGCTTCGCCCTCTCTATCACCAAGCCATGTGCTCTTTAAAACATGCACACACACACACACACACACACACACACACCTAATGTTCACATTTTGAGGCACATTTGTCTTTAATTCACTAATAATAACAATAATTATTCAAAGCCACTTTACCATCTGAAAAGAAATCTCGATGCATACACTTAGATCATGGATGCCAACTGCCTTCTTAACAACATTTCCCAATGAAATATTCAGCAGCGATTATATTAAGCCTGAAGCTGTTCATCCAGTTTGTGTTAATGAAAACAAAAACAAGAGACGAAGGGATCCAAAAGGACATGTAAGATCATAGACTGAAAGTAGCCCCATCGAGCACCAAAGGCTTGTCGGGAAGGGCAGAGCCACAGGTAAAAGCTATGTCTCTCTGGAGTTGCTGGCATTTAACTAGATGCAAAATGTCAGCGCAGGAAATGGCTTGCCCAATGCAAATACTAAGAAGGGAGGCATGTGTTCCTTTGTAAATGGAGCTTTAGCCAATCCGGGCCTTCAGGATCCAGCTCCCATCGCAGCATCCACGGGAAGCACCAGGGGAATGTTCCGTTTGCTTATTTTCCCTCTCTTTGCTAAGAAGAAAAAGAGCCTTTGTGGCCTAGTGGCTACAAGTTGGGCTGCTAATTGCCATATCAGAAGTTTGAAACTACCAGCTGCTTTGTGGGAGAAAGATAAGGCATACTGCTCCCATAAAGAGTTCGAGTCTCAGACACTCACAGGGGCAGTTCTACGCTGCCCTATAAGTTGGCTGTGAGTCAGCATGGATTCGATGGCAGTGAGTTTTCTAAGAGTAAGAAGTATCTAGGGGTGTAAACAGTTAATGAGCTCTGCTATTAAGGGAAAAGTTGTCATTCCCAACCCACTTAGAGGAGCTGTGAAAGAGAAGCCTGGCAATCTTCTTCAGAATCCTCGGCCATTGAAAAGTTTATAGAATGTATTGACCTTGGTTGTTAAATAGATCCAGGTAAATGGTGTAGCATACAGGGACCAATGTCATAAAACGGGGTGGGGGTGGAAAAAATCTCTGAGACAGATGCAAAAACTGTGAGGGAATGAGTTGTTGAGGCTGGGGGATCAGGACCATCGTCTCTGGGATTTTCAAAGTTCCTGAGCAATCAGGAAAGGGGCAAGAGTTGGTCTCTCCCCATCCAGAGGACAGCAGAAGAGGAGAACTGATTGGGCACAATGAATCAATGACTAGTGACTCAAGCAACGATCACCCTCCACCACTGGAGACCAGAAGAACTAGATGGTGCCTAGCTCTCACTATCGACTGCTATGAAAGAGATCACATTAGAAGGGCTTGATTAGAGTAGAAGGGAAATGTGGGGCAAAACTCAAAATCATGATTGTCGCGCGCCAGGTCTCGCCAGCAAGAAAAGACGCACCACAACAGGATTCTTCCACAAGCATTTAATTTTTCATAATGCGGTAAAAGACCCCGAAACCCCAAACTACTGCTGCTTATATATGCTCTATTGGGACGTGCTGTGCCCTGATTGGTGAATTTGCCAAAACCTCATGCATTGATTGGTGAGTTCGCCAGAACCTTCGTTTGCATACTCCAGGGTGGAGTTATGACTACGTCATCTCAGCATTGCGCATGCGCTAAGTGGTTGTTTATCACTTAGTTGGACCACCGCCCTGACTGCCCGGCGCCATCTAGTAATGGCGGCGAGAGCTGCGGCTACCCACATCACGAGAGCTGTGGCTTCCCACATCTCGCGAGAGCTACGGCTTCCCACACATGATAAAACACCAAGCTTACTGTTTGGATAAAGGCTGGTGAAATTGCAAGACTATGGTGCTTAGTTACCCTGCAGGTCTAGAACTGAACTCATCATGGCTCGATGTTCAACCAAACAATATACAGGTCTATAATGGGAACAATGACATTAGAGACATACAAATACCATAGAATAATAGATCCCATGAGATCAAAAGACAGCATTCCCCCAAGAACGAAGTTCAAAAAAGTTGAGAATGAAGGAAGCTTGGAGACAAGAAACAAGAAGATGTGGGGGAAATGATGGTACATTGTGGGAATTGCTATCAATGACATGAAACAAAATGTGTATGCGTTGCTCAATGGACAGCTGAGCTGCTCTTAAACCTTCACCCAAATCACAATAAAAATGTTTTTAATCAAAGAAAACTTCATGGTTCACTTCTACTGTGACACACACGGGGTGATGAGGAAATAGTGTCAACCGGGTTTGCTGTGGTCCAACCACCAGACATGTGCTTATGGGAGAAAGAGCATGCTGACGCTGGCAATACCGAGCAGGACCAAGATGGTTTTATTTGCCTGCATCATGAAGATGGTAGCCCTGGTGGTGAGATGATTCAGAGCTCAAGTGCTAACCAAGAAGCCACCCAGTTTAAACTCACCCAGCCCTGCTGAAGGAGATTTCCCTCCTCAAAGGTGTTGTTGGCTGTTATGTGCCATTGAGGCGATTCTGACTCCCTGTGACGGGAAGGAAAGGCACACTGTGCAATAGTGTAAGGGTTTTCAGCGGCTACTTCCTCTGAAGTGGGCAGTGGAAACCTTCTTTGTATTCTGTTCATAGCCTGGAAGTTTCCCTGACACCTCTTCACTTGAGGTAACCCTGCTGGCATTTGAAACACCAGTCACGTGGCTTCCAGCATCACAGTAACACACAACTCACCACAGCACCACAAATGGACAGACAACAACAGGATAGGAGTCTTCATGGGAGCAGGCAGTCACGTCTTCACTTTCTCGATGGGGATCAGTGAGTTCAAACTGCCAGTCACTCTGTTACAGCCGCACATGCAACCACTGTGCTGCTAGGTACATTTCCTTAAAATTCTGCCTAGAAAAATCTGTGGAACAGTTCTTCTCTGTCACAGAGGGTCAATGTGAGCCAGGATGGGCTCTGAGACACACAAATGCAACACCATGAAGCCACCTTACTCTGTCCTGCTCTTATTTAACTCTATTCTTTTCTGAGCTATCTTTTCCATATATTGACAAGAGACTAGCACTGAGCAGTGTTAATTCCACCAAGGCCAGGAAGGAGGTCAAAGAGTCACAAAGGACTATCTCTTTGCTCTCATGCCACTGCACTAAGGAGGCTTGGGTGGCAGCTGGAAGCTGCATATTTCACTCCCTGTCCCTACACTCCTGGCTGAGTCTCCTCAGAGTGAGACTGCCCCTTTACCCAGCTCACTGCATTGGCTGTCTTGCTCTGAAAAGAGAATTCGCACATGTGAGTCTGACGGGGTGACAGATGGGAATCTTAATGCTGCTCTTTGGAATATGAAAGGCCTCGGATCAGAGTGCTGCAGGGGAGTGATGTCTGCAGAAGACCTGCTGGTCTCCCAGTTAGAAAGAAGCCTTCCCCTTTGCCTCAGAGGTGCGTTCACTGTGGGTGGCAAGTCAGATCCTTGGGCTGGCACTCTCAGTAAACAGATCATATGGGCACCTTGAGAAGCGCTTGCTCACTGACCCAGCTCCCCAAGGATGTAAATATACCAACCAGGATGACTAAGGACACCAGTGCCAAGAATGATCACATTCTTTGCATGTGTACAAATGAGGTGGGCAGCCACCTTCGCTGATGGTGGCTGCACAGTGAGTGTCTGGAATCACACCTGGCTAGGTGGACCATTGAAAGAGTTGGTGACATGATAATAGGGAGTACCCCCCCTTGCCAGTAAAGCTGAGGAAATGGCATTTGAGGAAGCAGGGGCAGCCGGGTCGCCAGCATGAAGTCAGCGAGAACTTTGCTTGTGCCTCCTTTGTTCACTGGTGGCTGCTGGCATCTGGGTAGTGAGGACACCATGGCTACTGCCAGAATTCTCCACGGTCCCTGGTTCCACTCTCAAGTCGCTGGCTTCATCACTACCACTGCCATCGAGTCGATTCTGACTCACAGCAACCCGAAAGGACAGAGTAGAACTGCGGCTAGTGGGTCTGGTGGGCTGTGGATCATTATGAGAGCATTTCTATCTCGCAGTAGCTAAAGGGTCCAAAATGTTGGCCTTACGGTTAGCAGCCCAACATAACCCACTTGGTCATGAACCCTTGCCAGCTGATCCAGGGAGTCCATTCCCAAGTGCATATCTAAAAGAATGAAAGACGAGTACCCAGATGGATGCTGCACTAATCACTATGGGCAAAAGGTAAACAATAAGCCAACAATACCCATCAGTAGAAGAATAGAGAAAATATGATCTACACAGAGTGGGATATACATATAGTCTGCCACAAGAAAACTAAGGCCTTTGATTCGGACAGACTCTGTAACACAGGTGAACGCAAGACATGAAGTGAAAGATGCCAAACACCAAATGCCATGTATTGTGAGTCCATTTAGAGCAAAAATGCTGGACAGGTAAATCCCGTAGAGCCATAGAGTAGATTGGTGGTTTCCCAGGGTGGGGCGGGAGGGGCAATGGGGAATGACTGCTTAATGGCTGCAGGGTCGATGAAAATGTTCTGGAACTGGATGGTGGGAAGCTTTCACAGTGTCCTTAAAACTACTCTTAAAAAGGGGAGAGAAAGAATCTGCAGAAAGCACAGTTCTGATTGACTCACATGAATGCGGTCACCAAGAATTGGAATCCACTAGAATTGGAATGGCAGCTAGACTATTGTTTCCTTGGGAGGTGCCTCCAGGAAGGGCCAGTAGAGAAGGGTAATACTGATAGAGCAAAGGGAAGGGGCCGATAAAGAAATGTCATTGAGTAGGTTCCCAGAGACAGTATAAATCCTCTTGTAGTTGTCCCACCCAAAGGCTGAGGGAACTGGAGTGTGGCTCCGCCTATCCCCATGTGTCATTGGTTAAAGTGGCATTAAGTTCTGGAGGATGTCAACTCCCCTGTCTGCTCAATGACTGTTCCCTGTGTGGGGAGTTACATGTGCTTCCTGTGAGACCATTGGCATTTATGGGAGTGGTGGGTGCCAAGTGCTAATACATGGGCACATTAGCAGCTGCTACAGCAAGTGCTGTACATTTTTAGCTGCTTGAGTGACAGGTGGGCCCTACCTCCTGCCCATATTCAGTGGTAGGGTGTTCAGATGGGGGCATCCAAAAAATAATAAGGCCCTATTCTTTGCAAATAGACATTATTATTATTTTAATCTGTCCCAACCCCCTTTCTTATCTGTCCCTGTGAACTACCTCACTGGCTGAAACATCAGTTCCCTGGGGAAGACACCACATTTCAATATGGTCACAAGGCTGTTTTCATTGGCCCAGTGGAGACACTTACATAAGATGGGTCAACTAGACGCTTTTTCTGGAGCATTTCCAACCAAAAAACAAAAAAGATAGTCCCGCTTTTGCAAGTGGCCTGGCATCTAAGAAGCATAATTCAGAAGCACATGTCCCGCCATGTGGAGGAGGCAGTCTATGTTGCGAGATTACAGCATGTGCCCTGAGAGACAGACACAAAGAACACAGGAACATGCCAGTGGTGGTCAGGAACCGTCGACAGAGCCAGCTGTCCTCTTGTTCTCCCCACCTTTCCATTTTCCTAGGATTCTCTCTTCCAAGTATTGGTCTCTTTGCCTGTTTACAACCAAATGAGCCCCAAATAAGATCCAGATCATAGAAATAGAAGGAGGAAGTTGGATGGAGACTGCAGTTCATACTCCCCGGAAGCCATTCAGACTCGCTGGAAGAAGGAGACCCTGTGATGGAATTAGCTCTGGATTCCTGACATTTATTGAGGAATGCTCAGGGAATAAGCACCTGTGGGGGGAATCAAGGAAGGGCACAAGAGGGGAATCTCAACAGAGGTCTCAGCCCTGCCTATGGAGAGTGTCATAGTCAGTGTTCCCTAGAGAAACCAAACCAGTTATATAGCTGTAACTGGAGATATCGATATATCCACCAGGGCTCCTATGGTTAACCACTGCACCGGCCACTCATGGCCATCAAGGTGGACTCAAAGTGACTGTGTAAAACAGTATAGAACTGACCTTTTGGGCGTTGGAGACTGTAACTCTTCAGGAGATTACGAAGCTTCATCTTTCCCTCAAGGAGCCCTTGGTGTTTTCAAACTGATGTCCTTGCTGTTGGATGCCCAAAGGGCCACCCACTACGACACCAGAGCCCCAGAGAGTGAGGCTTATTTCTAGCAATTGGCTCACATAGGGGAATGGCAAGTTCCAAATTCATAGGTCAGGCAACAGCCTAAAGAGCTCTGTAGATGTTCATCCTAAAATCCATAGGTTAGGTGATGGGAAAAGACAAGAATAAGAATGGTCAGAACACACCCTAGGGTGTGCTGAAGGCCTTTGGCTGATAGGTTTACCCCTTCCCACATTATGGAAGGTATTCTATTTTGCTTGAGACCCACTCCTTCATAAGAGCAAATAGATGAGGTGAACAAGCGGCCATCTAGCTCAGAAGCAATAAAGCCCACCTGGAAGAAGCACACCAGCCGGTGCGATCATGAGGTGCCAAAGGGACCAGGTATAAGGCATCATGCAAAAAAATAGAATATATATATATATATATATATATATATCTGTGTGTATATGGATATATATACCATAGAGAATGAAGGGGGAAGTGCAGAGTGGAGACCAGAGGCCTAAATGTCGACCACTGGAGATCCCCTCATAGAGGGCTTTAGGAGAGGAGATGGGTCAGTCAGGGTGCGATGTAGTACCAATGAAGAACACAGCTTTCCCCTAGATCCTGGATGCGTCCTCTCCGCAACTACCAGGATCCAAATTCTACCTTGCAGGACTGGATAGGGCAGAGGCTGTACACTGGTGAATATGGGAGCTGGAGGCACAGGGAATCCAGGGTGGATGATACCTTCAGGACCAGGGGTGTGAGGGGTGATACTGGGAGAGTGGAGGGTGAGTGGGTTGGAAAGGGGTAACTGATTACAAGGATCCACATGTGACCTCCTCCCTGGGAGATGGACGGCAGAGAAAGGGGGAAGGGAGACTCCGGAAAGGGCAAGAGATGACAAAATAACAATCTGTGGATTATCAAGAGCTCATGAGGGAGGGGGAGCGGGGAGGGAGGGGACAAAAAAAGAGGACCTGATGCGGAGGGCTTAAGTGGAGAGCAAATGCTTTGAGAGTGATTAGGGCAAAGAATGTACAGATGTGCTTTATAAAATTGATGTATGTATATGTATGGATTGTGATAAGAGTTGTATGAGCCCCTAATAAAATGTTTAAAAAACAAGAGCAAATAGATGAATGCTTGTTTGACAAAAATACTGGGCACCATAGCCTTGCCACATTGATATGCAAAAGGAGCCATCACAGGGAGCTCTGTAACTGGGACCTGGCCAAGTGGTGACCAGTAGCCTGGGACTTTGTAGCCTAATACGTTGCAGCGAATTGCTTACTAGTTCTCCTCTAGCTATAGTCTTTGTAACTCCTACCAATGACAGGGTGGAACTATGCCACCGAGGGAAGTAGATAGCATGCTAATAATATCAGTAAAGTGCATGGCATCCTCGAAGAGGTGAGACCATTCAAATAAGACCTGTAGACCGCTAATGTGGGGATTGGTCGGTATGGTCATCCTGGGTGAGTTAACTCAGAAACAGAAAGTGGAGTTTCAAGAGCACCGAGAAAGACGAGCCAGCAGTGGAGTGTGCTCTTTGGACCCAGGATTATTACTCTGAGCACCACCTCTGTCCAGGAGACAGAGATCCCTGACACTGGATGCATCAGGAGACAATGAAAAACAGTGGCAGATAAATAGCTCATGGAAGCAGAGGCAGCAGCACCAAGACCCCAGAACAGGGAGCTCGCCAGCACACAGAATGAGAAAGCTGAGTGTCTTTGGGCCAAGGCTTCCAGACAAAGCGGGCTGCCTCAACGCACTTATCAGCAGAGCTGAAAGAACTTTGCACACGGTCCCAAGCAGAGCAGAGGTCAAGGAGCTGCAGGGCAGAGGCCAAGGACCAGAAAAAGTTCTGCCTCTGGGCACCACTTGGAAGAGACTGTCCTGACTGAAGAACTATATCCCCAGTCATTTCTGATCCTGAATTGTCACCTGCTAGGTCCCCAATTAACCCCAGAAACATAAGTATTGTTTGCGAGTTCTGTGTGGCCATTGCCACTTAAGGATTATCAAACCCAGCAGAGAAGAAGAGAGTGTCATGGTAGGGATGGTTGGTGTCAGAAACTGTGAAAAGAAAGGAGGTCAGAGGCATTTTGATCTCTGTCTCATAGGAATCAGCCTTGGGCTGTTTATCTTGATTTTCCTCCATTGCCTTTTGTGAAGTTACAGGGGGGTCAAATGCCTCCACTATGCCATTTATACCCCTACATTGACAAGTCGTTGGATGAAGGTTAGTTTGGGGAAGGAGCAGACCTTGGATGAGCTCTCATCAGCTGAGGCAATCCTGATAGGGGCCAGACAGCTGGGACCTTTTCTATCAGTGGCTCTCTCGGCAGCTGGGGAAATCAGTCTCTTGGCCCTGAGAGGAATCTGGGTGACACACTCATCTATGACAATACCCTGAAGAACAAGCTCCCACAAAAACCTGGCTGAGAACTCTCGCCTAGATCACAGGAGTGCATGCCTAGCTAATAATAGCCATTTACTGAAGGCCCTATGATTGGAACTGTGCCTCATTTACAGATGGAAAACTAGAGGAAGGGATTTAAGGTGGCTAAGTTAATAAGTGACAGAGACAAGATTCAAATACAAGTTTGAAGCTGGTACTGTTAGCCTTTTTTCCAGGGCTGGGTTTTAGATGATGCAAATGAGACACTTGTCAGGCACACAAGGTAAAGAGGCCTTCCCTCTCCAGTGTGACTTTCCCCATAAGTCTGAATCATGGGCCTGGTGTGTCTTATTTGCCTTCCCTGAGTCTCAGAACCTGGTCTAGTCTGATTTGCTATTTTGAGGAATAAGCCAGAATGCTCAAGTACTCTGAGTCAAGACCCAATCAACCCTGGAATTGTTCAGTGGGACTTACCAGCCTCTTCCTTCATGTTTCACTTTTCTAGAAACCTCCATGGAGGACTAGCTCTCATGAAGAGAGCTTCAAAAAGCTCATGGAAAAATTCCATTATTTTTTCATATCATTTTTCCACACGCTTTTGGAAGCTCCCTCTTCATCCCTTTCCACAGTCTTTCTCAAGGAAAGAGACTGTTGCTGGTTGATGTCACATGCCCCTGAGTCTGTTTTCTACTCAGAATGCTCTGCACAAACTCTATCAACAAATGACGTAGAGTCAAACGTGCTGTGTGTCTTTAAGTTGATGTCAGCTCATAGTGACCCTACAGGACAGAGTAGAACTGCCCCCAAAGGTGTCCTAGGCTGAGATCGTTATGGGACCAGCTCGTCAAGTCTTTTCCCCTTTAGAGCCCATGGGTAGGTTCAAACTACCAGCCTTTTGTTTAGCCACCCAGTCCTTAGCCATTGTACCACCAGGGCTCTTTAAAACAGGGATTAGGTTGATTAATTTTATAATCTCCAGGCACATTTGAAAGCTGCTTCCCAGAACACCCTTCCCCAGATTGTTGATTAAGACGGGCATTTGGGGACTCATTTCTTTCTCATTTGTGTAAGTGCACTCTATGAGAGGGGTTTCCCTTCATAGATAGGTGATCACATACTATTTTTCCAAATTGAACCACTCTTGGTGGTATATTGGGTTAAGAGTTGGGCTGCTGCTAATGGCAAAGTTAATGGTTCAAACCCACCAGCTACTCCTTGGGAGAAAGATGAGGGTTTTCTGCTCCCGTAAAGATGTGCAGTTCTGAAAATCAGCAGAGCCAGTCTATTGTGCCATTTATGAGGTCAACCCCATGGCAGTGGATTTGGTTTTGGTTTGGGTCTGTGGGGGAAGTCCTTAAGTCATTCTTTAGTCACATGGAGGAGTCCCTGGGTGGTGCAGTTGGTTAACATACTGGCAACAAAGCCCTGTCACTCCTTACCTTAGGATTTACTCACTCTTTGAAACAGGCATTTATTTACACAAAGTTTGACCTCATGATGGTGTTCAGTAGATGTGGATCTTACTTATTTGCATTGTTCTGTGACAGTTGCAAAATTCGTTAGTGGCTCAGGGATCAATCCTCTGTGGACTGCCCCGAAGCTAGATGAAGCAAGCGGGTTCTCCCTGATTCATCCTCCCTCCTTAGCAATGCTTGCTAGTCAGGATAACATAGTGCCCATTAAAGAAACTGCCTGTGTCACTTTAAATTTGTGACCTGGGCGGGAGGGAAGGTCATGATCACAAGTGACAGAAACTGACGCTTGACTAACTTAGGGAAAAAGGCCTAATGGTGGATAAATGTTGGGAAGACAAGAAAATGTGGCAAATGCCTGGGCAATCTCAGGGCTGTGAAGCAGGTAATGGCGAAACACTCCTCCTGAGGCCAAAGCGTGCCCTCTGTAGTACATTAAATCACATTCACACACACCCATTCATGTTCACATGGGACCTGAGGCTATGGCCTTACTTGGAGAGGAGGTCTTGGCAGATGTGCTTAGATAAGTATTTCAAGAGCTCCATCTTTCTGGGTTTAGATTTCAGATGGATACTACATGCACTGATTGGTGTGTTCTTATAAGAAGAGGAGTGGGCACACAGAGACCCCGTGTGAAGACATTGGCAGAGATTGGATCAGTGCATCTATAAGCCAAGAAATATCAAGGATTAGCAGCAGTGACCGGAAGCAGAGAGAGGCTACTTTGATTCTCCTTCAGAGTTCTCAGAAGGAATGAATCTTGCCCACACCTTAATTTTAACCCTTTGTCCTTCAGAAAAGTGAGAGAACAAATGCCTGCTGTTTAAGTCACTCGATTGGTAGCCCTTTGTTACAGCTACCCAAAAGAACCATTATGGATGGATCTGTAGCCCCCTCAAAATATGTGAGAAATTTGAACCTTGGTGGACATGATCCTGTTTGAAAAGAAGGGAGTTCTTTTGTAATATAAATGAGGCCGTATGGCCACTGGAGATCCCTTCATAGAGGGGTTTAGAAGAGGAGATGGGTCAGTCAGGGTGCGAGGTAGTACCGATGAAGAACACAGCTTTCCCCCAGATCCTGTATGCTTCCTCCCCCCAACTACCATGATCCAAATTCTACCTTGCAGGGCTGGATAGGGCAGAGGTTGTACACTGGTGCATATGGGGGCTGGAGGCACAGGGAATCCAGGGTGGATGATACCTTCAGGACCAAAGGTGTGAGGGGCGATGCTGGGAGAGTGGAGGGTGAGTGGGTTGGAAAGGGGGAACTGATTATGAGGATCCACATGTGACCTCCTCCCTGGGAGATGGACAGCAGAGAAGGGGGGGAAGGGAGACTCGGGATAGAGCAAGATATGACAAAATAACAATGTATAAATTACCAAGGGTACATGAGGGAGGGGGGAGCGGGGAGAGAGAGGAAAAAAAAAAGAGGACCTGATGCAAAGTGCATAAGTGGAGAGCAAATGCTTTGAGAATGATTGGGGCAGGGAATGTGCGGATGTGCTTTATATAATTGATGTATGTATATGTATGGATTGTGATAAGAGTTGTATGAGCCCCTAATAAAATGTAAAAAAAAGAAAATGATTAGGGCAAAGAATGTACAGATGTGCTTTATACAATCGATATATGTATATGTATGGATTGTGATAAGAGTTGTATGAGTCCTAATAAAATGTTAAAAAAATGAGGCCATATGAGAATAGGCTTGAGCCTAAACCTAAACACTTCTGAGTTAAAGGCCAGGATAGACCCAGTAACACACAGTACGGGGAGAAAGATAGCGAGGAATGCCAAGGAACTTTCTGGTATCCACAAAGAAGGACCCTGACCTAGAGTCGCACCCCAAATTTGAACCTGTAAGCTCCAAAGCAGGGGGAAAAGTGTTTTAAGGCTACTGACTTGTTGGATAATTTTTGGTTAATGAGATTAAGACAGGAACTTAAGACATCCTCCAATCCTTCCTCTGGCTTCGTTCCATTTTTCTCACATTCAAGAGTCCTCCTAGAGGATTCAATCAGGTTGTTGTTGTTGTTGTTGTTGTTCAGTGTCATAGGGAGGGTTTGGATTCATTGTGACCATGCATACAACAAAGTCATACACTGCCCGGTCCTGTACCATTCTCACCGTTGTTCTTAAGTTTGAGCCCATTGTTGCAGCCACTGTGTCAATCCCATTTGTTGAGGGCCTTCCTCTTTTTCATTGCCCCTCTACTTTCCAGAACACGATGTCCTGCTCCAGGGACTGATCTCTCCAGACAACATGTCAAAGTTAAGGCGAAGTCTCATTATCCTTGCCCTGAGGAACATTCTGGCTGTACTTCATCCAAGTTAGATGGGTTTGTCCTTTTGGCAGTCCATGGTACATTCATTACTCTTTTACATCACTACTAATCAAATATATCTATTCTTCTTTGGTCTTCCTTATTCAGTGTTCAACTTTCACATGAATATGAGACAGTTGAAAATACCATGGCCTGGGTCAACCCGCCCCAGTCCTCAAAGTAATCTCTTGCTTTTCAACACTTTAAAGAGGTCTCGTGTAGCAGATTTGACTAGTGAAATGTGTCATTTGTTCTCTTCTCTGCTGCTTCCATGAGAATTGATTGTGGATTCAAGCAAGACAAAATCCTTGACAATTTTGATCTTTCCTCCATTTATCATGATGTTATCAATAGGTCCAGTTGTGAGGGTCTGGGCTTTCTTTACATTGAGTCATAATCCAAACTGAAGGCTTTAATCAATCCTTCATCTTCATCAGCAAGTGAATCAAGTCCTTCTCATTTTCAGCAAAATTGTGTCATCTGTATAATGCAGGTTGTTAATAGGCCTTCCTCCAACCTGATGCTCCATCAGGCACTGCCCCTTAATGAGTTTAGGTCATGAAGGATAGTCCTCCATAGGCACATTGATTATTACACTACCACCCTCACATAATAAATTCAGAGAGAGAAAATTTCCCCAAAGCAATGGAAAGCTTACTAGAGAAGTGGAGGGTGCTAAAAGCCAAAGGTGACACAAACTGGAAATCAATACTAGTTTTCAATACCTGCAGTCATCTAATAGTTCACTGCACTATCTAAGGAAAGGTGAGGAGAACTGGGGCAATTCCATTAAAAAAAAGACAATGCAGGGTATATAAGTCCGTCATTCCTCTGGAGAAGAAAAACACATAGTTGGGTTGTAGAGCTTTGTTTGCTAATCAACCGAATGTAGTTGTAAGGCAGGGGTGTGTGTGTGCGCGCGTGTGTGTGTGCGTGCGTGTGTGTGTGTGTGTTGAAGGGAGGGGCTTGCCATTCTATTTCATAGCCAGGAGAAAGATGAGCCTCTTCCCATATCTTTTGCTCTGTGGCAAGTTACTGATCTACAAGGAACTTTTATTTGACAAGGATATTGCCGAGAAAACAACGGGAAGCTTGTGTTCATCTCTGCTGAGAGGTGGAGTCAAAGAGATGGGCTTTATGACAGACACCCTGATCGTGCAACCAAACTATGAAATGGCCTCATACATTCAACACACATTTGCTGCACCTCCCCAGTGTGCTGCCCAGATATTACCAGGCAGAGTGTTTTATGGGCAGCATTTTAGAGTTAGGCAGGCAGAGGGAGTGTCTTTGTGGGTGTTGCCTTTACCAGTCCTTGGATTGTTCTGGGACAGGCATGTCTTTTTCCTCTAAAGTAACTGATCGCGTGTAAAGAAGGAGTCTCCTCAGTAAGACGGGTTGAACCAAACCCAACCTATGACAATCATCTCAATTGGAACACATAGCGACCCTATACAAATACCCGTAGGGTTTCCAAGTTTGTAACTCTTTTGGGGGGTCAACTACCATATCCTTCTCTTGCAGAACCACTACAGAGTTGAGCGTTGTGTTAGCAGCTGAATGCTTAATCACTGTGCCCATTTTGTTTGCAGAGCCGCCCTCAAAACACTGAACAGGTTTTCTGGGTACCAAGTATGTCCACTTCTGTATCTGGCCTAGGGTGTTTTCTCCAAGGTGATAGGAGGTGCAAATCAGTTACTAGGGGTTTGGCAGAGTCAGTATGGAAACTGGGAGGGTGTGTGAAATTTGAACCAGAGTAGAACAATTCCAAGACACTTCCTAGGGATTCCTGGCATATAATATGCAAATGATAGTCAAGATATACAACTGTGTCTCTGTTCTTGGTTCTGTCAGTACCTGGTGTGGCCACAAAGGAGAAACCTGGTCTCCTGCTATTTTGAGCATCTAGTGTGAATGACAGGAGATAAGTCACATGCTAATGAACCCTGGTGGTGTAGTAGTTAAGCACCATGGTGCCCGGCTATCAAAGCATATAGCGTCTGGGGTCTTAAAGGCTGGAAGATAAACAGGGGGCCATGTAGATAAGAAACAACAAAGTCCACATGGAAAAAGCACACCAGCCTACACCAACATGATCGCTGAAGACAAAGCGGGTGCATAAGCACATGTGAGCATGTTTTCTTGATGTGCACTCACCCTTTACATACAACTCTCTTATACATACGTGTTTCTGTGGATTTGTTTCTCGAATGCACCCAGACTAACATAAGCAGCGTGGAACGCATTTTAGAAGCCTAGACAAGGGCAGGGCAGGATATTCGGAGGGACTGGATCCAGAATTAGAGAGGAAGGAGCCCTGGTGGCAAAACGGGCTGCTAGCTCCCTGTCCCAAGGGGGACAATGAGACTGCTGGCTCCCATGAACATTTACAGTCTTGAAAACTCCATATAGTGTCACTGTGGTTGGAATCCACTGGACGGCAGTGACCTTTTGGGATTGAAGGTGGAAGCCACCAATGACTTCCTGCCAGTGAGCCAAGGAGCCTCCGGAGAGTGTGTGAACTTCTGGAATGCAGTGAACAACCTCTGCACATCTGCTTTTCGTGCTGCCCAAGTCATGCCCTTGGCCTTTGCTTAAACATATTCATCCAGAAGTGAATCATCACAGCTGCTCCCTCCGGAAGCTGGGGGCTGAGCTCTCTGGTTCCACTCTGTCAGCATTTCTGGTCCGGGTACCTCCCCTCTGCCCCGGCACAGGCAATGTGCTTTTGGAAGCAGTGCTCCCTGGGTAGTGGGTGTGATTTGCCTCCTCTGGCCTAACATGATGAATGCTGAGAGGGGGTGGATACTAGGGGGTTAAACTCCCTGAACTTTACCTAGCCCAGGGGAAAACTTATTATTTAAAGTAAGCTTTAGACAGAATCTTTAGAAAGAGAAATGGTTAACTTTATGTACACAATTACTCCCCAACACATAGGCTCAACCTCATAGGCTGTGGATGACCTTGAGCAGGTGCTCAGTCACAATGGGTTTCTATCAGGATTGAGAGTTCAGCTCTCTCAACTCTCCAACTGGTTATTAGCACCATAGTCTCGTTTCTATTTTTGTATTTACTTTGTTTTGAGGGGGAAAAGACTCCCAATCCAACTATATTTTATTAGGAACTCCTTTGCTAAGTTTTACACAAGAAAAAGGCACAAACTGCTGTTCTGGATGAAGGAGAGCATCCGCATGAGGCCACAATGGTGTCGGAAGGACCCACAGCCACAGTGACTTAAATAAAATGACACCCATTCTGTCCTGCTGACTCTGACTCATAGTGACTCTGTGTAGGGATCCTGAAGTTGCTACCTTTACAGGAAGCAATAACCTCATCTTTCTCCTGTGGAATGACTAGTGGCTTTGAACCAGCGACCTTGCTCTTAATAGTCCAACACTATCCAGCATTACCACCTGGGCTCCTGAAAACTTAAATAAGACATAGAAAACAAACAACTTTGTCACAAAATTGTGACTGAAGACAGATCAATTCATGGAGTTTCAGGAGGGCCTGTGAGAGCATGAGCGGGACCTTCATTGGGATGTGCACACTACCGTATATCGTTGAGTGTGGCCCGGGGAGTGGATGCAAGCACACTGCCTGAGGGACAAGCTTTCCACTGCCAGTCAGCAGTAAGAAAGAACTCAATGGTGGCTGAATCTGTGGCCCCTCAAAATGGATGTAGGGTCTCCACATAGACTCTCACTGTGAGCCACAGCCTATTGCTCAAAATTTAAGCTCAAATACGACTTAAACGCCAAACATTCTGTTTCCTTAAAATAGGGTACTGCCAGGAACAGCTAGAAGTCTGCATGACCTATCAGATCTCAACGCCGATCTCAAATCACTTCACATGATCCATTCTACCAGGCATGTCAAGGACAACTAGAGGTCTGCATGAGCGAGCCCAAATCGCCTCCTCACTTACCCATTCCAGAGGCTGTGCCTGTATAACCTATCGACTAACACATTCCCATATGCCGTGGTTATGAAACCAACCATCATGCTGGAATAAGGACCAATCACGATGCAAGGGTCAGGGTCAATGGGAAAGTAAAATAGGGGCTGAGGGGAGCCAAGAGGGGTCGCTTCACTCAATCCCTAAACCTAATCTAATGTCACTAGACTGGGGTCTTCCTCACATCTCAAGGGCACCCGATTCATGATTGAAGTGAATTGTGCTTATTCAATCTTTGTTCTGCTTGCTGTCCTGCTGTGCTGCATCCTCTTCTTGCTTTTTTGTGCATGGCTCCCTCTGTTGTGGTGACAAATGGCTTGAGAGGGATTTGACATAGGGAGAAAGCCCACCCACATCAACTGTCACCAGAAGCAGACACTAAGTCCATTTCTCTCACCTCACAGAACTATGCACACCAGACACTGGTAGGGCTGTCTGGGAGGGGAACCCTTAGTGCAGTGGTTCTCAACCTGTGGGTTGCGACCCCTTTGGGAGTCATATGACTCTTTCACAGGGCTCACCCAATTCATAACTGTAGCAAAATTACAGTGATGAAGTAGCAAGAGAATCATTTAATGGTTGGGGGAGGGGGGCATCACCACAACAAGAGGACCTGTATTAGGAAGGTTGAGAACCACTGCCCGAGTGTGTTTAGGACTTTGCTGCCCTCAAGGTCATCAGACATTCCTGAAGGCAGAGCCACTGCAGGAAGCCCTTCTGGGAAATGCCCTGAAGACAGGTCTCAACCAACTCCACCCTCACCCTCTGAGATCCTAATCATAGGACGCATGGAAATGCTCCCTGCCTCTTCGAAGGCTGTAAGTCCATGGGAGCAGAAAGCCTCCTCTTTCTCCCTTGGAGTGGTGGCTGGTGAGTTCAAACTGCTCACTTTCTGGCTAACATAACCCACAGACCAGCTCCCCCTGAGCTCAGTTTGGTTTGCCGCACAGCACACATTGTTTGGAACCTTCTGAAATAGCTATGCACATGTGCAGGTTGGGGGGATTTCGCACAAGATGCAGTTTTCCACCCTCTCTTGGCAAAAATAATTTTTGCAAAAGGCTTGTATTCTCTTCTGGATCTGAGTAGCAGCTACTCTCATGAAGTCATAGCACATACATTCATGCTACAGTCCTCCCAACTCCCTAATGTCTTACGCCGAGTCTGCACCATACTTTTCTGTGTCCTACATGGCAGCTGTAGGCACCCAAGGCATGGGCTCTGCAGCCTGGGTCCAAATCTCTCCTTCCCACTTCCTCACTGTGTGGTCCTAGGCTCATGACTTTATCATCCTGTGCCACTGATTTTTCATCTGTAAAAGGAGGCCAAATAGAGTCCACACATAGGCTTGTTAAGTGGAATAATTGAATTATTATACACAAAAAGCTTAGAACGGTGCTTGGCATCTTGCAAATACTATTAGGTTGTTTAGCATAGGGACTGGGTCATCCATTACATATGCTCAGGTTCAAACTTCCGGCCAGGAAGGGGTGGTACACCTAAGTGGGCATTACACCTGGATTGGCCCATCTGGGCAAGGTGAATTCAATCCAGCCATTGGGGTTGACCATGACCGTCAACCATGCCTCCCTATGGAGGAATTGAAAAGGCAGGATCTTGACCGCTCCGATGTCTCCCTTCACCCACTTTTCTGTTGTCTGTCCCCCAGAGAGGAGGTCACATGTAGATACTTGTAATCAGTTCCCTCTTTCCAATCCACCCTCCCACAACCCTCTCAGTATCACCACTCACAAATTATCAAGGTTTCTTGAGGGATGGGGGAGCGGGGAGGGAGGGGAAAAATGAGGACTTGATGCCAGGGGCTTAAGTGGAGACCAAATGTTTTGAGAATAATGAGGGCAATGAATGTACAAATGTGCTTTACACAATTGATGTATATATGGATTGTGATAAGAGTTGTATGAGCCCCTAATAAAACGATTTTTTAAAAAAGAAAAAAAGGCAGGATCCCGGAGCCCACTGAATGACTTTCTCTCCAGCAGCTTCTAGGTAGGCTGTGCCCCGTGAGGGGCCCCGAGGTGCCTGTGTAAACCTGAAACTTCTTCTCTCAAAAAACCCACTTGGATCACAATCCAGGCTTCGAATTGAATTCTTTCTTGCGCGAAGCCAAGGCCTGAGGTATATCTCTCCCAGGAGAGATCTAACAATAGTATCTCTTATTATAGCATTAGGAGCCCAGGTGGTGTAGTGGACTGTGCATTAAGCTGCTAATCGCAAGGTAGGGGGTTTGAACTGACTAGCCCGTCCGTGGGAGAAATATGAGGTTGTCTATTTCTGTAAGGCAGTGGTTCTCAACCTTCATAATGCCCCCACCACCCTTTAATACAGTTCATGTTGTGGTCACCTGCAACCATAAAATTATTTTCATTGCTACTTCATAACTGTAATTTTGCTATTGTTATGAATTGGTTGACCCCTGTGAAAGGGTTATTTGATCCCCAGAGGGGTCGCGACCCACAGGTTGAGAACCGCTACTGTAAGGATTTAAAGTCTCAAAACCCCAAAGGGGCAGTTCTTTGTCCTATTGGGCCGGTATGAGTGGGAGTCAATAAAATGGTAGTTAGGTTTTTTTTCTGCATCAGTATCAGATTCTGGTGGCAATCTCAGTCATCACGCATTGTGGTCTGGTTTGAACTCTGGTAGATCTGTGGGAAATGACTGCCCTGGTTTGAGGTGAGGGCCACGGTGCTTCAGTGGTAGATCTCTCATCGTCTTTCACCGGGAAGACCCGGGTTCGATTTGCAGCCAATGTGCCCCAGACTGTCAGTGAAAATTTGTGTGTTGCTATGACACTGAGCAGGCTTCAGTGATGTTTCCAGACTGAAATAGAATAAGGACGAAAGACCTGATTATCTCCATCCACACATCGACCTATGGCCCTCCACGGTTGGCTTCCCTTCCCAGCCCTGGTGATAGCACAGACTGGCATAGTTTGCTCCGCTTCCCATGAGGTGCCCATGAGAGGCTGACTTGACAACCACGGTCAAGATCAACAGCTTGAACTCCTTTCTGGGTCTACAGAAACAAGAACAACCTTCTGAAAGGAGGTCGCATTGCTATTTGGGACTGGGAGAATGCCTTTGTGACAAGGATTGTGCTCTGGATCCCAAAGGCGACTTTTAAACACAGCCACATAGCAACTCCGGAAATTGCCATAGTAGAAGCCAGGTTTAAAAAAAAAAAAGTTCTACTGGCTTGCTCAAAGGAGGCCAGAGTTGGATGGGGGTGGGGTGGGGTGGGGTGGGGTGGGAGACTCCTCTAAAAATGAACAAATTTGTTTCCTTACATATTTGTCATGTCTTTTGGGCCTGAAAGAAAGGGGGGGAAAAGCAGAAGAGAGGAGGAAACGGCGACTGACAGTCATCTTGTTGGTATTCCCACAGCATCCCCTCCTTAGGCACTTGCTGCCATCTCATCCAACTCCACTCAGTATATTTTCACCCAGCAATGATGCAGAAATGTCTGTGTACTCCAGTGTTATTGTAGTCGGGCAGCGTTTACGGGTTTGACTTTCAACTCAGCATGGCAGGACGTCTAGAAGCAATTATAACCAGCACCTGCTCTGTCTGTGCGGTGGGCAGGCAGTGACGGATCCCCAGCTTCCAGAACACTAGTGCCCCCTCCCAGCTCAGGATAATGACGGTGACACTCGGCCTCCTTGTTGTCTGGGGGAGCTCTAGGAGCTCTCCTCTGAAACCTCATATTATTGGCATTTCTTTGAGTGAGCACATCAAATTAGTGACTGTAAAGGAAGGTGTAGGAGATGATTATTGGTGACAAGACAAGCCTCAACCACCTCCAGAGAGCATGTCTCCTAAGTGCAAAGTATGGAGAGGGAGGAAACAATTGACCACAAATGGAATAGGCTCTGAGTCTCGCCACACAATGTATGTGCATGGTCACTGAGGCGCCAACATTATGGCTGGAGGACGGATATGGTTTGTGCAGCCGTGATTGCCATCCAGAACGTGCCGTGCTATTGTGAAAAACGATTTTTTTATTCTGAGCAAATCTCTGCTTCCACTTGCTTTAATGCTTCGCCAGAGAGCCAGGGACTCTGGGAGGGGTGGGGACGCACAGGGCTGGGCTGACCTCAGGAACTCATGTGTAAAGGGCTTTTTCTCACTTGGAAGCAGGCTGGGTTCACAGCTGTTCTTTCTGGTAAAGCTTGTTTCTGAACCTTGCCACGTCTGAGTCCGAAGAGGGAAATGAAGGTGACAAATGCTGCGAGGAGCCCTGGGCACATCTTGGCTATGGTCCTGCTTAAGTCTGTTTCATTTGAATCCCAATTTTACCTTTCCTCCTTTCTGGGTTCCGAAGCATCAGATGGGTGCCAAACGCTTCCACGGACAACTAAAGCTGAACAAGGTGCAGGCAGATGAAGAGCAACGGGAGGTTGGTGTTTGGGAGAATGAATACTTGGGCTTCCTAGGCCAGTCCAGCTGGTGGTTAGAGCCCTGTTTCAGATTCCACTGAAATCTCCTAGTGTCCAAGGACCAAGTGGCTCCTAAGTCCAGAATTTCTGTTACATGTCTCACCAAGGAGAAGCTGGGCCCAAATGCATTGAAGAATAAAGCAGGAGCTTGGCTTGTGAATCCACTCTCTGATTCTGAAATTTCAAAGGCTCCGTGCACAGACATTTCAACACTGAAAGCACAGCAGGGAAAATCAAAGACTTGGGCTTCCTCCTTGCCCCTCTTTTAGGGCTTTTATGGTTTTCCAAGGCGCCTCCTAGAGCCGAGTGTTGTATAGGTCATGTTTAAATATGTCGTAGTTCTGAGGGACTTGCTGTTCTGCTTTCTTTTGCAAGGAGACCCGGTTTCTTGTCTTGTGGCCAAACACAGAGCACAGATGTCTGTGGGCCCCCTCCCTTTCCCCTGACCTTTGCTCTCTTCTCTGGATACCCTACTGACCTGTTCTCCCTTACAAGATCTGAACTGCTCACACACTTCGTTAAATTCTCATCCTAGCGAGATGCATCCGAGCATCTTATTAGAGCCTGTATGAGTTCTGTTCTGGATGCCTATTTGTGTAATTTCAGGTCTCTGGCATGGAAACGTCCCATGCCCACAGACCCACACAGGTAATATAAACTCCAACAGTAGTTTAAGGTTTAAGGTGGTCACAGGGAACACTGGGGCCCGTGTCTCCTGGTGAACCCCTCAGGCTGTCTAAAGGGGCTAGTTCCATCTCAATGTAGCCATGCAGGAATGTAGACCGGTTAGGTAGCAAGACAAGGGGTTGTTCCTCTCCATGCTTAGGGGGCCCCCTACAGGAGGTTGGAAGCCAATGCGGGCTAAGCCCAAGCCAGGAGAGCTTAATTGACGCCTCCCAGCTGAAAACCCTTAAAAGGCTGGAATCTGGAGACCGCCGCCCCTTCCCTTCAGCTGCTTCTCTGCCTTCCACTCAGCAGGGCTGAGTGTGCAGTGTCATAAGGGTGCCCGTGTTCAGTTTAGTGTAACGCCGGAACCTTCTTCTCTCATGTATATAAACCCACTCGGATTACCAACCAGGCTTTGGTGTGAATTTCTTTCCAGTGTGTAGCCAAGGACTGAGACATTTCCCACCCGAGAAACCTAACAGACCCAGACTTACAATAAACCCATATTTTTATTTATAAGGCAAGAGGTGACCAGGTCTAGACAATAATGGTGAAGAGGGCCCTGGGTTTGAGAAAGATTCTGAAGTAGAATCCATAACCCTTAGAAATGTATTGGCCTTAGGGGAGGGGCAAAGAGGGCTGGATTGAGAAAGTCTCTGGCATCCAGTTCTGACTTGACTTCTGGATCCTGAATCCTTCAGGGCCATGACCTTGCCCTCCAGCCAGACCTTCCAATAGCCATCTTCTCAGAGCCTTGTTAAGTTCTCATAATACATTACACCTGCCATCCTGTGAGCAGCTACCAAACCCAGGCACTTTTTTCAAAGACAAGCTCGCTCTCTCTACCCCTAAGAGCAGGTAGTTTGGGGATGATGGATATGAGATACCACAGAAGACAAATCTGTTATCTTCCATGGTGCACAAAACATGCTGTCACAACCAGGACTCGTGACAATCCCTCAGTTTCCTAAATTGCTTCACTGCTACTTTTTAATTAAGCCTCATTAGATTGTCATATATTGATAAGAGGGATGACCCTGAACTAGATGCATAAATTAAAGCTATCCTCATCCTGTGCTTTTATATGAATGTGTTAATTATTTTTGTCATTAGGGAGAATAATGGAGGGATGGAGCAATACCAAACGGAGTTTGACAAAGTGAATCCGTCACCCAGTGAGTCTGCAATTAACACCAAGGGACAAAGGTAGGATTCCCTGTAATAAATAACCTTCCTCCCAGATGCTAATGGAGACCCAGCAGGACCCACTGTTGTGTTGTCACAGTTGTACACGGGCCCTTAGAGGAGACAGAGCTGGTGTTTGAAACGAGTCTTGTTTGCCCCCAGTTGGCTCACACATTTGTTTTTTAAATGGCATAATCACTAACATTTAAACACAGGGTGATGTCACGTAACAATCTGCAGCTTCTGAGAAATGGAGAGGCCCGACTTTGCTGGTTGACAGTGCAGAGGGACTGGGGGAGCAGTCAGATATGGTGATCAGAGTTTGGAATCCTTGCTTTCCAAGTACATGTGTCAAGGAGTTCAAGGGTTCAGAAATTTAGGAGGGAAGTTCCAGAAGACAAGTTTGTGTGGTCGATAATAAACCAATATAGGGGTTGAGATTTCAATCTGTTGGCTATTTATTTTGTGCTTGGTAGCCAACCAGCCCAGAATTCCTGACCTCGCCGACCTGTGAAACAAGGACCATTCCAGAATGACATAGAAGCAAGCACGGAAGCGAGGGCATCCATTACCCCGAATGCGTAGGGGTCAGGAACTAAGTGCTTTCTGTAGAACAGCTCCAGAAGGCAGACCTTTGGCTGGAAAACCTGTTAGGGAGCTAGCATAGGGACTGGCAGGCCTATTACACATGCTCAGAGGTCCAAGCTACCGGCTCATGAAGCAGTGGCTCACTGCATGCTCAGAAGTTCAGGTTTCCAGCCAGGAGGGGGAGCTATGCCTGGGTGGGCGCTGTACCTGCATTGGCTCACCTAGGCCAGGTGAATTCAATTCAACAATTCAGCCAATGGGGTCGACCCACGTCATCGACCACGCCTCCCTAACCGCTCATAAAACTCACGGGGATCCCAAACCAGGCCTCGGCGTGAGCTGTTTTTCGCGTGGAGCCAAGGACCGGGGCACACCTGTCCCCGGAGAGGTCGAAAAGAAGTGGAGCTGTGTGATTCGGAGCTATGAGGTAAGCCGGCCCCAGGAGTGGGCTCTCCCATGTTGGTCTCACGGATTGGGGGCCCCTCTGGGCTCCTTTTACCTCACCACCCTCGGGAGAATTGTTGGGTTGAATTCACGGTGTCCGTCTTTGCGCCGTTTCTTGCTGGTGTCCGTCTTTGCGCCGTTTCTTGCTGGTGTCCGTCTTTGTGCCGTTTCTTGCTGGTGTGCGGTACTTGACGTGCCTGCTTTCCTGGGAACTCGCCTGCCTTCCCGGGCTGCATTTGTGAGGGGGCTGGGAGGCTGCTGCCTGGAGGCTGGGAGGATTTTGACTCCCAAAGCCTTCTTGAGGCTCAGTGTATAAGGTTTATTTGGACGTGAAAATGGAATCAAAGATGCAATTAACGAAGTTTTAGAAGCAGGCCTTATTGAGAAGCTTGCGGGCGGGTTCAGCAACTCAGGGTATTGAGCTATTGAAGCTGCGCAGGGGGAAAAAATCCTGGCAGCGTTTTTATGCCCACTGCTGGCAGGCACAGCTGGGGAGGATCAAAGCTGGCGAGGATCTGCGCACACAGGTGCTTCAGAAGGGAGAAGGTTGTTAATCTTACCTATATGTCAGGGACGCGTGGAGTGACCATATCTTCAGAAAACATTCTGGCTTTGGGACGAGCTGGTTCCAGGAATTTGGGGTTGAGCAGGGGAGGGGAGGTCGGTTAGGGGTCAGCCTTGAGAGCTAAGATGGAGGTGCAGGACTCAAAATGGAGTCTGTTGTGCCAAGACCGGACATTTTAGACTGTGCCCTATAGGGAAAAGGGATGTAACCATTTCTGTAACTGCTTCCTGTGGGTAGTGGGTAAAAAGCAAGGGGAGGGGCTTTTCAGGCAGAGTACTGACAGTTGCGGCCTAGCACAGGGTGGAGAGGTTGGTATTGCTGGTGAACTGCTATACGGGTAATTTCGCGGAGTCGACTTTGCCGGAGCTGGATGAGACAAGGAGCAATTAAGAGCAAAATTATAACTAAAATTATGGGTCCTAGTATGGGGGCTAGGAAGGAGTACAGAGAAGAGTTCCACCAGGAGGAAGATCCATCTGTTCTGAATCTGTTGTTTTGCAGCTCTCGGTTTAGCTTGTTGAGGATCTGGACTCTAGTTTCCACAATCCCCAGATAATTGATATAATAACAGCCTTCCTCCTGGAGGAAGAGGCAGGTAAAGCGCGGTGGTTCTGCAAGGCAACTTGGGCAACAGAGGTTATTTGTCTTTGCAGGGAGGCTAGAGACTTGGCAGAGGCATCGACTGCCAGCTGGAAGCATGCGGTAAACTTGTCTGCTGTGATGATAGTGTCCAAGGGCTCCGCCGCTGAGTCCTACTGCAATTGCTGCTGAGGCAAAGGAGATTCTCACTGCTATCGGGAGAAAAACTGCTCTTTTAGTTTGACGACTGTATACTTGGATGTATTTGTCCTGGAACTCAGCCGGAGTGTATATAGGGAGCTGCGGAACCAGAGTGATGGGTAGAGGTAGAACTGATGTTTACATGCATAGTGAGTGTATGGTTGCACCAAAAGAAAATTTTTTCTGGCCCTGTTAGTGGTTTGGAGGGGATTTGAGTGACATTACATGTCTGTGTCGATGGATTGGAGTAGCAAAAGGGCACTTGAGTGTTTTCCGGTTGGATGTACAGAGCGACGTTGGGGATGGTTATGGCTTTTGTGGTCTTTACGTTGGATGAAAATGACAGGGCAGGACCTGGTACTGCTACCAGAGGAGGGCGTTCTAGGGCCGCACACATGAAGCAGGTGGAGAGGTTGCCTAGTCCAGCAAAGTGGCGATGGCCAGTCCCTGCTGTAGCAGGGTGAGCCAGGAGAAGGGAGACTCAGAAGGTTTAGAAATTTAGTTAGTGAGTTGAAGGTCTTGGATCTGAATATTACGGTGGATGGTGGATTGGACCTGGAGTAGCAACCTCCATACATACAGTTTGGCGTCCAGAAATTTCTCTTGGCGAGTGGTGCACTAGGCTCCTGGAACCGGAGACGTCCACCGGCTATCCCAGGGGTCTGGGATTGTGAGAGTGTATTTAGATTGATGGTAGTAGAATCATCCCTGGGGACGAAGGGAAAGGTAATGTATCTGGCAGGAAGACCAAGGACACCCTACATTTTTCTGCATTCACTTTTTTGCACATTGGGTAGTTGCCTTCTGGTCATACAGGAAGCGTTTTAAAATCAGTGAAATTTAAGTATATGGGTGGGCAGTTAGCGGTGGCCAGCAAATAATCATAACACTTAGTGCAGGCGTAATTGGTATAGTTTTCAGTCAAGTAAAATCGCCAGGCAAAAGGGGAAATTATACTACGTTTAGCTGGCTGGCTTGGTGAGGTGAGTGAGGCAGAGAGACATAGGACCAGTAGACTGAGCAGACCACTGGGAGCCATGGTCAGAGTTTACTGCCATCTGGACTCGGGACAAATGTACCCAGGAATCTAGTCTAAGAACCTTGATTGCTGAGGGAGTGGTAAGGGACAGTGTAAGGGCCTTTCCACCGGGGTGCTAAGGGTTTGGGTGCAAGGGATTTAATTAACACAGCATCTCCAGGATGCACTGGTTTTTGGTGATCAGCAGAGGTCAGAGAGGGTTCAGGGATGGCAGAGTTGGCGTGTTGTCTAAGAAGGTTGTGGAGCAAGCACAAGTATGGAAGGTAAAAAGCTAGCAGAGGGCAATCGGTTGCAGGAAGAGGCGAGAAAAGGAAAGGTTGTCTGTAGAGTATTTTGAAAGGACTGAGGCCGGACGGCTCCTGAGGGGCTGCGCCAAGGCGAGTATAAGAGCAAAGGGTAATAGTTGAGGCCAAGAAAGTTGCAGTTCTAGGGAGAGTTTGGTGAGCTGTTGTTTTATGAGACTGTTAGCTCGTTCAACCTTACCAGAAGACTGGGGGTGTAGGCTGCGTGGAGTTTCCAGCAGATGCCCAGTGAGGCGCAAACTGCCTGCTGCACCATAGATATGAAGTCTGGACCATTGTCCGACTGAATTGAAGCAGGCTGGCCAAAACGAGTAATGAAGTCTTGAAGAAGGTGAGTGGCGACTATGCTTGCACTCTAAGAGGAGGTGGGAAAGACTTTGATCCATCCTGAAAATGTGTTCACCATAGTGAGGAGATATTTAAACCGCTTATGCTTTGGCATGTGGGTAACGTTTATCTGCCAGTCCTGTCCCAGTAGGTGCCCTTACATCTGGTGGAGCTGTTTATGAGGGTGTTGAGCTTTCTGGCTATTGGAGAGGGCCCCGATGTTGCATTTTGCATGTACTGTGTTGATAGTACTCCATAGTCCAGTGGGGTGAAATATGGGGTTAGAAACGTGTAGAGAGCTTTTGGCCCGATGTGTGGAGAATTGTGAATATTGGTGATGATTGTTTCCTGTTGTAACTTTGGGAGAATGAGTAAGTTCTATTTGTGTACCCACCATTTTTGTTGAGGAAGAGAGCAATACTGGGTGTTTTCCTGTTCAGTGTAAGTTGGAGTGTAAGTGGGAGGTAAAAAGCATACTGAGCTAGGAGCGGGAAAGTTGTGGGGCTAAGTCAGTAACAGGATCTGCAGAGTGGGAGGGAAGGGGAAGTAGGGCCTGAGTGAGAGGGCGAAATGGAGAAGGTAGTCCGCTACCTGGAGCACAACCCTGGGCTCGGCGAGGGTTACCGGAGTCGAGGAGCCAGGGCCTCTTCAGTCCATGAACCCCAGCAGCTCCATACCTTGCAGCTATGTGTCTGGAGTTTCCAGGATCTCGGCACCTCGGCTTTGCAGAACCGGTGGCAGAGCCAGGGTCGGGCAGTTCGACTTCCAGTGGCCTGGCTGTTTGCACTGCGGGCAGGGCTTGGTAGGAGGCTTGGGATTGGGGCAAACTTTTGCCCAGTGGCCGACCCGGCCACATTTGAAGCAGGCTCCTGGCGGTAGTTGCCGGCTCCCCTGGGGAGCGTGGCGATGGATGGGATTGCCTGCCGGCCTTAGGGCTGCTACCAGGGCTTGGGAATGGAGGCTAACCATCTGTTGGACCCTCACCTGGCAAGTGGCCTCAGCTGGCTCCTCCCAAGCATTGAAAACTTTAAATGCCATTTTTACCAGATCCTGCATAGGGGTTTCAGGGCCCTCCTCAGCCTTCTTTAGCTTTTCTTTCTGATGTCAGGGGCTGACTGGAAGGTGAAGTGAGAGGCCAAAATAGAGGCCCCACTTTTTAGACCCTGGGTCTAAACGAGTGTACTTTGTGAGTGCCTCCTGGAGGCGGTTAAGAAAAAGAGCAGTAACTTCTCTCAGTTTGTCATAGTTGACAACCTTGTTGGAGACTGTTTCCAGACCTCTAATGAGGTACCTGAGCATGAGGTTTCTATAAGGAAGATCAGACGCCCGGCCGGGCTGGTAACTCCAACTGGGGTCCTCTATTGGGATGGCATGCGCCCCCAAGGGGACATTAGGGTCGATAGCGTGGTTTTTTTCTGTGTACGTTCCTCGGCAGTAAGGGTAGAAGCAAGGATCATTTGGATGCCATGCCAGGTTAAATCATACGTTTGGGAAATGTAGGTAAATTCTTTAATAAACTTAGAGGGCTCTGCTGAGAAAGAGCCCAGGCGGGTCTCTATCTGCGACAGGTCCTTTAAGGAAAAAGGGACGTGGACTTGAATGAGTCCCTATACACCTGCAACCTCTCTTAATGGACAAAGGGCAGCTGGAGGGTTGTGGGAGCGTGTATGAAAGGCAAGCGGTGAGGACAGGAGAGAGCGATGGGGTGGCGCAGCGGGCGGGGTAGACTGATAGAGCAGCGGAAGAGGCGCACTGAGGAGCTTGGCTGGATCTTCTGGGGTTTGAATGGCAGGTTCTTTCTGCTGAGGAGATAGAGCTAACCGTATTTGGCGGGTGGAACAATGGCTACAGAGGTCAGGGCGGGAACGCAAGTCCCAAAAAGCCTGCACATAGGGGACTTCAGAATCCTTACCAGTCCTCCTGCAGAAATTGTCCAGGTCCTGTAGAATGTTGAAATCAAAAATGCCCGTTGGAAGCCAATGTGCGTGGTTGTTAAGCTGGGACTGGGGCCAGGCAACTTGGGAGAGAAAAACAAGTATTTTCTTTCACAAGGTCTGAGTGAGAGGGAGAGACTCATCAGGGCAGCCATAGACTGATTTTGAACGTAGGCAAGCGCCGTGCCTAAAGGTCCTGGAGATTTGGGTGGCTCTTAGGGGACCCCAAAAGAAGTGGGGAGCCACACACCTATCCCGGGTTTTTGGCACCAAAACACAAGGTCTATTTGGATGTGAAAACAGAATGAAAGACCCAATTAACGAAGTTTTAGAAGCAGGCTTTATTGAGAAGTTTGCGGGCGGGTTCAGCAACTCAGGATATTGAGCTATTGAAGCTGCGCCAGGGGAAAAAATCCTGGCGGCGTTTTTATGCCCACTGTTGGCAGGCACAGTTGGGGAGGATCATAGCTGGTGAGGTTCTGCACACACAGGTGCTTCAGAAGGGAGAAGGTCGTTAATCTTATCTATATGTCAAGGAAGGATGGAGTGACCATTATCTTCAGAAAACATTCTGGCTTTGGGACGAGCTGGTTCCAGGAATTTGGGGTTGAGCAGGGGAGGGGAGGTCGGTTAGGGTTCAGCCTTGAGAGCTAAGATGGAGGTGCAGGACTCAAAATGGAGTCTGTTGTGCCAAGACTGGGACACAGTGTTGTGCCGCGGCTCCGGCAAGCAGCAGGCCTGGGGGCGCCTGCGTCCACCCTGTTGGTTTGGGCAGGACTCTGGCTGGGTGGCCGGCTCCAGGCTGGCTTTCCAGGCTGGCTTTCGGCTAGGCCGCAACCTGCGGCCTCCATTTTCCCAGCCACGTGACTCCACTCTCAGGCAGAATGGCACCACCTGTGTCTGTTGTAGCTACACTCCATTCCCAGACAGCAAACCGCCCAGACTTCCGGAAAGTTCAGCAGAACAAGTTTCATTTCCTGCGCAGGGACCAGACCATCAGCTCTCTTGAGGGGAGACTGAGTGGCCCCCCAGTCTAATTTTCCAAAGGTTTTTATACTTTTGCAATGTGCGGGTGTGCAAGCAGGCAGAGCTCAGAAGCGGGGTATTGTGGTTAGCCATTCTTAGTTGAACCAAAACTGCTCTGGTCCTTCTCGCAAGCCTTCTGAACATCCATTTCCTTCTGTACGTTCCCTTGGGCTACATCTGCACAGCCTAACTCCCCAGTATCAGCTAGTTCATTGGCAGTTCATAGCTAGTTTATTTACCATTCATAATGGCTTCTGAAAGCTCAAAATGACTTCTCTTGTCAAGGCTATTTAAGCTTTGCCCAGAGCTGCTATATTCTCTCCTGTTCTTAGCCAAGTTCAAATCATTGAATCTTCGGTAGCCAGCCCAGTGTATGGTGGGCTCAGCACTAAGAGTTTTGTGGCTTGTACTTTCTGTGTAAGGAATGCCACTAGCTTATTGGTTATTACTGGGCCAAATGTGAGGCTTAGCAGGAGGAGGATTAGGGGCCGGCTAGGGCCGTTCATAGGGTAGTTAGCCAGGCTGACCAATTAAGTAGCTTTTCAAACCAATTGGTTCCTCCATTTCTTTTCTTGACTCTTTGTTCTAATCCTTTCCTAACCAGGGCTCATCTATCTTTATTGATTCCCGAATGCTTTGCATAGAATTAGTTTCTCCCAATGCTGTGCACAGCATTCCTTGTTTCCAAAAGAGCAAGTCAAGTCCTCGGCGGGTTTGCAACACAACTGCCACAAGGGAGTCTAGGGATCTTTCTAAATGGGAGACAGGTTTTTTTTTAATCCCTGTAGATCTAAAGCAATTTGCTGACTAAGAATCTGATAGTTTAAGTTTCCTTGTATTAAAGCAACTGACCCGACTGCAGCTAATCCCATAATCCCAAGCCCTGTTACCAGTGGGACCAATACTGGGGCTCTTTGAACTCATCCGGAAATTCCAAAGTTATCCCTACACCTCCTTCACCAGAACACAGGTACACTTGAGGACTAACATGCACTAGCACACAAATACCCGGGTCTGCTACTAATACTGGGGAAAAGAGACAGGGTGTTCGTCCTGTGGAACAAGTAAAGCAAGTACTCATTGGAGCAGATAACAAATTAGGATCAACATTTGGTTCAATGGGAACAGCTTGAAGGCAAAAATCTCGATATCTTGATATATTAAAGGGATACTTAGATGAATAAAAACACAGTCCTTGCCCTTGCAAATCTTTTAAAGTGAGCTTAGACTTGAGTCCATACTAACATCACCTATAGACTGCTGCTTTGTGTAATCCTTTTTACTAACATTTCTAATTGGATTACACTCTGTACCAATAGTGCTATTTGTACCTGTGCCTACATAGTAAGGGGAAGCAGGGTTCAGACAAAGCCAACAATCAGCTGTGAGGTGAGGATCTGAGTTCATAAATTGGAATACAGCATCCCGAGAATCAAACACAGAACCTTGAGGTGGCTCCTGAATGAGAAGGGCCCTGTGAGTTGGACTGGCAGTGAACGGGAAAGTTACTGGAGAGTCTGGAGGGTGCGGCAAAGGAATCTTAATGACACCAGCTGTGGCTCTTCAGGATTTATCCCGAGGTTTGTGCCTTTGTACGGATGGCAGGTTGCCATATTTTACTTTGCTGGATAGAAAAGGTTTTCCCGGGATCTCTATCATTTACATAATGTTGAATTCCCCATGTTTTCCCAGGGAACCCAATAACGCTTGAATCCAATTCTTATTGGGTTACATTTGGAAACCATACACGTAGTGGGATCAAACCCTTCCAACGTGAGTCTCATTCTTGTAAAAATAATAGGGTCATCTTTAACAAGTTTCCACCCTGAAAATGATAGTTTCACAACCCCAAGCTGCACAATGATAATGTCCCTCCCCTTGGCAGTTAGGGAGTCCATGAGCCGGGCATATATAGACATGGTTTGTTTGGAGCCTTCTTTCTATAGAGGGTATTCCGCACCCATAGGACGGGATTCCAGTATAGGTCCCATTGTGCCCTTTGCCTTTAAAGGATCCAGAATGCCAATTCTTTCCTAGCAAATCAAACAAATCAAAATGAAAACAGGGGGTCATACCCAGTATAAGAGGTTACATATTCATTGCTGGAGGTTAGAATAGCAGTCCACAGATGTGTTTCTGCTTGGGGGAAACACTGGGTGCTGTCAGCAATACTCGGAGAAAAAACAATTAAGTTCTGTAAAGCCTTAATTTTGAGGGATTTTCCGTCTTTCTGGGTGTCCATCTTTTCAGGATATGCTCAGGGAGGGCTTTTTTTTTTTACTTATGACTGATGAATCCACGGCCCCCTCCCCCACTATTTTAACAGCAGTTGGTGTTGTAAGTATCACTTGGTATGGGCCAGTCCCCCTAGGTTCTAAGGTGTCAGGTTGGTGTTTCTTTACCCATGTCCAGTTTCCTGGTTGCACGTTGTTGGCTGCCTGTTCCCTTTCCCTTGGTTAGGCCCAAAATGAAGGTGTCAGAGCAGATGATTTGTCTCTCACCTGTTGCACAGCCTGCAGGCACTCGATGAGGGAACGATTAGTGACTTCCATTATTTCTACTTCCTTCAATCTTGGGAGGATTTGGGGAAGGTCTGCCAAACATAAATTCAAATGGGGACATGCTTTTCCCATAGGGAGTGCATCGGACTTGAAGTAGGGCAAAAGGTAAAGTAAGGATCAACCCAGGTCTCGCCAGGTCCTAAATGCAACTTAACGAACAATTCCTTTAGGGTTCTGTTTATTTTTTTCTACTTGCCCTGAAGAGCTTCCAGTTAATATTTAGAAGCATTGCTAAGACTTTAGTAATTTGAGCAATAAATGTTGGGCCATTGTTGGACCCCAAGGTGGTGGGAAGGCCAAATCTAGGGACAATTTTAGTTACTAATAATTTACACACAGTGGCAGCAGTTTCCTTCTTTGTTGGGAAGGCTTCCACCCATCCAGAACAGGTGTCTACGAACACCAGCAAATATCGGTAGCCATACTTTCTAAGTTTGATATCCATAAAGTCCACCTCCCAGAATTCTCCAGGACTACTACCTCGAGCTCGTGGTTGGGGTTGCTCCTTTTCTTTCTGGGGTTGTTTACCCGAGCACAGTGCAATCAACGGTGGGTGACATCTGCCACCCAGTGTCCAAGCCTGGGTATGTAAAAGTGCCCGAGAAGCAACTGAGACAGTTTAGAGAGGATCCCAAATGCATACCTTCATGTAGTCCTTGAATCAGATCTCTCCCAGAGCTTCTGGCATGAATCTTCTTCCATCAGGATGGAGCAGCCACCCTGGATGCTCCCAGTCTTTTTGGCAGGCCAGCTCTTGGCTTATCTTTAGATCATTTTCTGAGTATGTAGGTTGTGGCTGTAACACTGGGGATGGCATGGTCACAGCCACTACCTTGGGGATTTGTGGCATAGTCCTGGCATTCGAGATCCACCGGTCCGGGGGACTGGTTAGGAGTGGTTCAACCATAGGTCCCCCTACCACAGCAATATCCTGTCCCAGTGTAAGCTTCCTAGCTTCTATGACTAGGATGGCCGTGGCAGCCTCAGCTCGCATGCAGCTCAGCCATCCTGCACCTACAGAGTCCAGTTTCTTTGAAAGATAGGCCACAGGTCTCTTCCATGGCCGCAAGTTCTCAGTTAGCACTTCTTTTGCTGTGCCTCTGGCCTCACATAGACAATTGGAAGGGCTTTACTATGTCTAGTAGGGCAAGAGAGGTTGCCCATATGAGCGACTTTTTAAAGGATTCAAACGCTTGTTGTTCTACTTCAGTCCATTTAAGTTCTTTTTCCTTTCCCCAGTACTTGCATATAGGGGTTTCGTTGTTTTTGCAAATCCCAAATTCCACAATGGACAGTACCCCACAGCTCCTAGAAACTCTTGCAACTGCCTCTTAGTCTCAGGGACTGGGATTTTGAGGATCGCCTCAGTGCGGCTGGGGGACAAGGTCCGTTTTCCCTCCTCCAGTTGGTAGCCTAGGTATACAGCTTTATGGACACACAGTTGAGCCTTTCTTGCAGATACCCTGTACCCCAATGGGCCAAGGACTATTATCAGGTCCTTGGTAGCCCGTTGGCATTCCTCCAGGGTTTCGGAGGCCAGGAGGAGGTCATCTGCATACTGGAGCAAGGTGGTTTGGGGGTGTTCCTCCTTGTGTCCCTGTAAGTCTTCACTGGGTTGATGTGCAGGGGACACGGGTATGGAGAACAAAGCATCCTTTAAGTCCAAAACAGTATAACAAATTCAGTTTGACGGGATAGTACTCAGGAGGGTCTCGGGGTTTGGCACATGGGGTGGCCCGTTTCTATCCTCTCATTTGCCTCTCTGAGATCCTGCACCGGTTGGAAGTCCTCAGTTCCCGGCTTCTGCATGGGCAGCAGGGGAGCATTCCATGTGGACTTGCAGAGGACCCAAATGCCTGTCCTCTTTAGTCTGCAAATGGGAACAGAAATACCCACTTTTGCTATCCAGGGAGTAGGGTTAGCTTGACACACCGGTGTAGCTGAGCTCAGAAGTTGTACGACCCCAGGCACCTGAAGTTCAGAAAGGTCTGGCAGGTTGTTCTCTGCCCAAACAAAAGGAATATCTTTTAGCGATTTATCAAGAAGTTCCTTTGAGCAGGTCTCTTCTGCTCCTTGATAAAACACATATCACTCTGACATTGGAGCGGTGAGCAAAACTTTTGGCTTTTCAAGTTCAAGGGTTAAGGTGGTTGTAGCAGATGAGAAAGTAATTATGGCTGCCATTTTTCATAATAAGTCACGATCAATTAGGGGAAAGGGGCATTGAGGCATTACCAGGAAGGAGAGTGTGTGTAACTAACTGTCTCTTGTGCTAAATCTGTTATTCTGGCCGTTGTCCATGGGTGTGCTTGGGTCTGCCCTGGGGCCCCTGTAATGAAAGCCTTTCCTTTTGACAAGGCACCTGTAGTCTTTTCTGAAACCAAGAAGGTGACCCCTTTGTCCACCTAGAAATTTACTGGCTGGCTCCCTACATGGAGAGTGAGCATGGGCTCTTTGGGGTCAAGTGAAACAGAGCCTGGACACCTTTATTCAGCTTCGAGCATTATTGTCTGTAGCTTCGATTTTTCTAGGCGAGGACTAGGCCCGTTCCCTCTAGTGGTGGCTCGTCTGCCTCTCCTGGGCTTTTCAAGGCACTGATTTTTCCAATGTCACTGTTTTGTATAGTAGGTACATGGATACTTCCTCAGGACTAGGCGAGTGAGAAGCGGGGTATTAAGGTTAGCCATTCTTAGTTGAACCAAAACTGCTCTGGTCGTTCTCGCAAGCCTTCTGAACACCCATTTCCTTCATGACATTCCCTTGGGCGACGTCTGCACAGCCTACCTCCCCAATATCAGCTAGTTCATTTACACTTCCTAGCTACTTTATTTTCTTTTCATGGTGGCTTCTGTCAGCCCCAAATGGCTTCACTCTTGTCAAAGCTGTTTCAGCTTTTCCCAGAGATCCTACACAGTCGCCATTGTAGCCGAGAGGTAACAGGGTCTGTGACCATGGCCAAGATGGCACCCACCAGTCCAAACATGTGGAAGGGCGCTGCCTAGGGAGCTGGGTGAAGAGGCCTGGGAGTTAGCCCTGCCTGGTCCCGGGAGCCAAAAGTTTCCCTTATCCCCTCCATTCCCTTTGCCTTTCTCCTGGTTTTTCAAACAAGCTGCTCTAGCCCTATAACGCCAAGCACAAAATTGTCATAATTCTTAATGAAAACGTATCAGGTACCCAAATTATAGATGTGACAATTTGGTCACATTTCAAAAACACTGAAAATTTTATGCTTTTAAAATATATTTTGAATGCCATATATATTGATAACTATGAAAGTAAAGAATAAAAACCAAAAAAAAATTCCTAAATTTAAAACTTGAGGCGTTATAGGGCTAGTGTTCTTCCAGATTTGGTTTGTTCCTTCTTACAGGCTGGTTTTCCGTGGCCCAGGCTTAGGCCAATGGCGTTCGGAAGCCTAGGCGGAGTCACTGTTACCTTTAGGCTTTCAGTGATGCTGCTTCAGGCACTTTTGGGGACAGCTCTTACTTAATACACAGCTCCTCTGCCATGATGTTCCAGCCAGAAATTCCAATTTCCCTTAAGGTTCCCTGAGCTGCCACGTGTCCCTTCCCTTCAGAGATTTGAGCATCAGCCCCGCCAGCAGGCGTCTTGGAGGGCCTTGGAGCCATCCCAAGCAATGGTCCTCCTAGCCTGTTGTCCAGAAAAATGGTTGGACCTAAAGGTCGCCCTCGGCGACTAGTCCTTGACCCCTTCCCTTGGGCTGAGGCATGAGATTCAGGGCAACCCAGGGGTGCGCTCTCAAAGTGGGGGTTATTGACCTGGAGGCAGCAAGCTGTCAATCGCCTCCTTGTTTTGTGCTTTCTAGATGGGACTTAGCAGCTTGATGCTCAGGATTTGCCCCCTTGCATGAATCGTGTCCAATTGGGATAGAGTTGATACAGAGAGGCTGGGCAAACGAAAGCTGATAGATTCACTTTGCAACTCTATTTGGCCACAGTATCGTTTTGAGAAAGGAGAATGGTGGGCAGAGAATGGTACGCTTTCCCTTCCAACCGTGATTCACCGGGAACAGTTCGGTAGAGTGCCGGGAAAGTGGGGGGAGATGCCAGGACTTAGAGCATTTCTCCTCTCGAGGAGCAGTAGGAGACCTTCATCCCCAGTGCACCCAGGAACCCCTAAGGCAGGCGTCCTCAAACTGTGGTCCATGGGGCACATGTGGCGCCATGCCATTTATCCCACACTTGGGGTGTTTTTGCTGCCACTGCCTGTCCTGCTTAGCAGCCGACTCGTGCAGTGTGCATAGGAATTTGTCCATAGGTTTTTTGAAAACCATAGTCTGGCCCTCCAACGGTCGGAGAGACAATGAACTGGCCCCCTGTGTAAACAATTTGAGGACCCCTGCCCTAAGGGATCCTGGACTTCAGGTCACTATTGTCCCAGCCCTGAACCCTCCCTGAACATTCTACCCCTAGTAGAGGCACCAGGGGCATTTGGTCCCAGGGTAACTTACAAGCCTTTTACTCAAATGGAACCCGAGAAAATTAAAAATGACACAGGCAGTTACTCTACTTTTGATCCCTGTTGAATCCGCCTGTAGCATCCCAATATTACAATTTAACCCTATAACGCCGAGCATGACCTTTCCCTAACATTTAATGAAATGAATATAAATGTATATATATTGATAACTATGAATGTAATGAATCAAAACGAAATTTTTTTTGCCCAAAAATTTAAAAGTGAGGCGTTATAGGGTTAAAAAGAAAGATAGTTCTTATCAGAGGGGCCAATGCCTTAGGATCATAAGTGAAGCGGTGATCCCACTGCACCCAGTAGTGCCCAAACCCTGAACCCCCCTAGGGGAAATTGTGAATGCTTTTACCCCCGTGCCGGTACTTAGAATGAGCAAACACACACGCCTGATAATCCTAAGATTTTTACTTACTTCCTGTGATACTCACCTACTTTCAAGGGCACTCCCACCTCACAATCCTAGCCTTGTCTCAGTTAAACTGTTCACCCTTTTGTGCGTTTGTTGGTTTTTCCAGAAGTTCTCAAGTTACCAAAGCCCCTAATCCAAGTGTGCCAGCTCCAGGACCACCATCTCCTGGACCACTTCAACCTTATCCATCCTAGCGCTGAATGGACAACCCCTCCCAGCAGAGCAGGAAGGGTGTGGACCCAAAGCCCCACTTCGCCCGTTTTGCCAGCAGGAAGTAGCTAGAGATGTCGTCGCCCAGTACCCCAAAGATTTGGGTCCACATCTCTTCAGGGTGGAAATGTTAGGTAGCTAGCATAGGGACTGGGGTGTCCATTACACATGCTCAGAGGGCCCAGTTAGTGGCCCAGGAAGGAGTGGCACACTGTGCGTGCTCAGAGGTCCAGGTTTCTGGCCAGGAAGGGCAGGTCCACCTGGGTGGGCGCTGCACCTGCATCGACCCACCTAGGCCAAGTATATTCAATTCAGCCACTAGGATCGACCAGGGTTGCCCACCACACCTCCCTAACTCTCCTAAACCTCACTTGGATCACAAACCAGGCTTTGGCGTGAATTCTTTCTCACGCAGAACCAAGGCCCGAGGGATATCTGTCCCCAGAGAGATCTGACCAACCCAGGAAAGCTCTTTGGAGGCAGCAGGAGTGGACGTGAGTGGCTGGTGGATACTGTTCAGATGCATGGCTTTCTGCTTGGAAGGGTTTTTAGTCTCGGCTGACAGGATCAGAGGAGGTAGTATGTCTGGATCACATAGTATCCATGTCCACAAATGAGCTGCCCATTCCAAAGTCCTGACAGTGCTTTTGGAAAACACTGTGCTTTGGAATGTCACCCCTTGCAGAGGGCAGTGGGAGGGGCTGGGACCCAGGTATGCTGCCCCTTGCTCCCAGTTGCCGGTTTCTGGATCCTGATTATATCTCTCACAGGATCAGTTAGTGGGCTTGTTGTCTGCCTCAGGCTTTGTTCACCGAGGTCCTCCAGCTAGGTGGTGGTGTGTGTGCATGAGCAGAGGCTTCCTGCCAATCCCCCATGAGTTGAAGAGCTCCCCTGGTGTGGGCTTCGTGAAAGAGGTGCCCCAGACAGCAGGACTACCCAGGAGGGTGGGCCCTACAGGAACCAGAGGGCCATTCCCCCTGTGGAATGACCTCAGAGCCCCGCCTCTCTCACTGTCCAGCTGCCGGGGCTGTGGACCCTAAGCTTCATGCCTCACATAGGAATAGACACAGGGTGAGGCGACTGCAGCACCTGCTTTTGCTGGTCTAATCCAGCCTGAGATCATCCTAGCATCAGCCCTCTGCCAGGGTCTTTTTTTCCTCTCCTTTTATAGGGGCTCATACAACAATAACCACAATACGTGCAAACATCACTGATATAAGGCACATTTGTACATTCATTGCCCTCATTATTCTCAAAATATCTTCTCTCCACCCAAGCCCCTGGCCTCAGCTCCTCATTCCCCCCACCCCCATTCTCACTACCCCTCCTCATAAATCCTTCATCATTTACTAATTATTATTTTGTCATATCTTGCACTGTCTGATGTCCCCCTTCACCCCGTTTTCTTTTGAGGTTTTATGTAGATCCTTGTCATCGGTTCCCTGCTGCCAGCCTACCCTCCCTCCACCCTCCCAGCATCCCCATTCATAACACTGGTCCTAAAGGGCTCATCCACCTTGAATTCCCTGTGTTTCTAGGTCCTATCTGTCCCAGTGTACATTCTCTGGTCTAGTCAGATTTGAAAGTTATAATTGGGATCTTGATAGTGAGGGGAGAGGAAGCATTGAGGAGCTAGAGGAAAGTTGTGTTTCACCGTTGCTGTCTAGTACCCTGTGTAGGCTTGTCTCTTCCCCAAGACCTTACTTAAGGGAATGTCCAGTGTACTGCAAATGGGCTTTGGCTCTCTACCCAGCATTCCCTGCTCATTCGCAATGAGATTTTTTTGTGCTGATGATGCCTGATCCCTTTGATACCTCGTGATCGCACAGGCTGGTATGCTTATTCCATGTGGGCTCTGTTGTTTCTGAGCTACATGGCCGCTTGCTTATCCTTCAGGCCTTTAAGACCTCAGACGCCATATCTTTTGATAACAGGGCACCATCAGCTTTCTTGACCACATTTTCTTATGCAACCGCTTAGACTTCAGGGAACGTGTCGGGAAGGTGAGCATCATAGAATGCCAATGTAATAGAACAAGGTATTCTTGCAATGAGAGAGTCCTTGAGTGGAGGCCCAAAGGCCATCTGCTACCTTAATAGGACACCTATAAAGATATGGACATAGGTGTATTTCCCCATGCTCACAGATAAATATATTTACATCTGTGCGTGCCTTTCTTTAGACCTCTATAACTGGCCCGTGCTTCCTAGGTCGCTCTGCTATTCCCTTTCATTTCCCTCTTGTGCCCACTGCCATGCTCAGTCTTCATTTGGGTTTCAGTAAATCCTCTTGGTTCCTTCACCCTTGATCACGCCCTACCAGGATTCCTACATCGCCCTCACCACGGATTTGCATCCACTTGTTGTTCCCTTGTCTCTGGGTTTCTTGACATCACTCCCTTTCCCCCCAACTCCCTCTTTCCCGTGGCCCTCCCGCGAAGTGTTGGTCCCCTTTTTCTCTCCTGCAGATTGTGCATCCAGCATCTCTTTTTAGACATACAGTAGAGGTAATAACATGCACAAACAAAAGACAGAGCGAAAGCAAGCACCAAAAGAAAGAAAACAGCCAAAATCCAATGACCATCAAAGAAAACACAACTCCTCAAGAAAGGAAAGCTTGTAGTTAGTTCACGGACTGCTTGTTGGCCCTTAGCAGTGTTTTCCAGTCCAGTCTGTGCGGGCACCAAGTCCTGCCCCCAAAGTCCTCCTTTGGCATTCCCTGGGGACCTTGTTGCTCCACTTCCTTGCTCTTCTGCTGCACGCCCTTAGTGCTATGCCTCGGTGTGGCGGGATCCGTTCCCGCACTGTCTCTCCAGTGTTGTCTATTCTAGGGCTGTGGGTCTTTGAGGGACATCGTGTCTCATCTTGGGCTGGCCATGTGGTCTTCTGTGTGGACTGTCTTCTCTGAGTGGGAACATGATCCTCAAGGCAGGATCCCGGAGCCCACTGAGTGACTTTCTCTCCAGCAGCTTCTAGGTAGGCTCTGCCCCATGAGGGGCCGTGAGGTGCCTGTGTAAACCTGAGTCTGCTGGAGGTTAGAATAGCAGTCCACAGATGTGTTTGTGCTTGGGGGAAACAGTGGGTGCTGTCAGCAATACTCGGAGAAAAACAATTAAGTTCTGTAAAGCCTTAATTTTGAGGGATTTTCTGTCTTTCTGGGTGTCCATCTTTTCAGGATATGCTCAGGGTTGGTTTTTTTTGTTTTTTTTTTACTTATGACTGATGAATCCACGGCCCCCTCCCCACTATTTTAACAGCAGTTGGTGTGTTGTAAGAATCACTTGGTATGGGCCAGTCCACCTGGGTTCTAAGGTGTCCGGTTGGTGCTTCTTTACCCATGTCCAGTTTCCTGGTTGCACGTTGTTGGCTGCCTGTTCCCTTTCCCTTGGTTAGGCCCAAAATGAAGGTGTCAGAGCAGATGATTTGTCTCTCACCTGTTGCACAGCCTGCAGGCACTCGATGAGGGAACGATTAGTGACTTCCATTATTTCTACTTCCTTCAATCTTGGGAGGATTTGGGGAAGGTCTGCCAAACATAAATTCAAATGGGGTCATGCTTTTCACATAGGGAGTGCATCGGACTTGAAGTAGGGCAAAAGGTAAAGTAAGGATCAACCCAGGTCTCGCCAGGTCCTAAATGCAACTTAACGAACAATTCCTTTAGGGTTCTGTTTATTTTTTCTACTTGCCCTGAAGAGCTTCCAGTTAATATTTAGAAGCATTGCTAAGACTTTCGTAATTTGAGCAATAAATGTTGGGCCATTGTTGGACCCCAAGGTGGTGGGAAGGCCAAATCTAGGGACAATTTTAGTTACTAATAATTTACACACAGTGGCAGCAGTTTCCTTCTTTGTTGGGAAGGCTTCCACCCATCCAGAACAGGTGTCTACGAACACCAGCAAATATCGGTAGCCATACTTTCTAAGTTTGATATCCATAAAGTCCACCTCCCAGAATTCTCCAGGACTACTACCTCGAGCTCGTGGTTGGGGTTGCTCCTTTTCTTTCTGGGGTTGTTTACCCGAGCACAGTGCAATCAACGGTGGGTGACATCTGCCACCCAGTGTCCAAGCCTGGGTATGTAAAAGTGCCCGAGAAGCAACTGAGACAGTTTAGAGAGGATCCCAAATGCATACCTTCATGTAGTCCTTGAATCAGATCTCTCCCAGAGCTTCTGGCATGAATCTTCTTCCATCAGGATGGAGCAGCTACCCTGGATGCTCCCAGTCTTTTTGGCAGGCCAGCTCTTGGCTTATCTTTAGATCATTTTCTGAGTATGTAGGTTGTGGCTGTAACACTGGGGATGGCATGGTCACAGCCACTACCTTGGGGATTTGTGGCATAGTCCTGGCATTTGAGATCCACCGGTCCGGGGGACTGGTTAGGAGTGGTTCAACCATAGGTCCCCCTACCACAGCAATATCCTGTCCCAGTGTAAGCTTCCTAGCTTCTATGACTAGGATGGCCGTGGCAGCCTCAGCTCGCATGCAGCTCAGCCATCCTGCACCTACAGAGTCCAGTTTCTTTGAAAGATAGGCCACAGGTCTCTTCCATGGCCGCAAGTTCTCAGTTAGCACTTCTTTTGCTGTGCCTCTGGCCTCACATAGACAATTGGAAGGGCTTTACTATGTCTAGTAGGGCAAGAGAGGTTGCCCATATGAGCGACTTTTTAAAGGATTCAAACGCTTGTTGTTCTACTTCAGTCCATTTAAGTTCTTTTTCCTTTCCCCAGTACTTGCATATAGGGGTTTCATTGTTTTTGCAAATCCCAAATTCCACAATGGACAGTACCCCACAGCTCCTAGAAACTCTTGCAACTGCCTCTTAGTCTCAGGGACTGGGATTTTGAGGATCGCCTCAGTGCGGCTGGGGGACAAGGTCCGTTTTCCCTCCTCCAGTTGGTAGCCTAGGTATACAGCTTTATGGACACACAGTTGAGCCTTTCTTGCAGATACCCTGTACCCCAATGGGCCAAGGACTATTATCAGGTCCTTGGTAGCCCGTTGGCATTCCTCCAGGGTTTCGGAGGCCAGGAGGAGGTCATCTGCATACTGGAGCAAGGTGGTTTGGGGGTGTTCCTCCTTGTGTCCCTGTAAGTCTTCACTGGGTTGATGTGCAGGGGACACGGGTATGGAGAACAAAGCATCCTTTAAGTCCAAAACAGTATAACAAATTCAGTTTGACGGGATAGTACTCAGGAGGGTCTCGGGGTTTGGCACATGGGGTGGCCCGTTTCTATCCTCTCATTTGCCTCTCTGAGATCCTGCACCGGTTGGAAGTCCTCAGTTCCCGGCTTCTGCATGGGCAGCAGGGGAGCATTCCATGTGGACTTGCAGAGGACCCAAATGCCTGTCCTCTTTAGTCTGCAAATGGGAACAGAAATACCCACTTTTGCTATCCAGGGAGTAGGGTTAGCTTGACACACCGGTGTAGCTGAGCTCAGAAGTTGTACGACCCCAGGCACCTGAAGTTCAGAAAGGTCTGGCAGGTTGTTCTCTGCCCAAACAAAAGGAATATCTTTTAGCGATTTATCAAGAAGTTCCTTTGAGCAGGTCTCTTCTGCTCCTTGATAAAACACATATCACTCTGACATTGGAGCGGTGAGCAAAACTTTTGGCTTTTCAAGTTCAAGGGTTAAGGTGGTTGTAGCAGATGAGAAAGTAATTATGGCTGCCATTTTTCATAATAAGTCACGATCAATTAGGGGAAAGGGGCATTGAGGCATTACCAGGAAGGAGAGTGTGTGTAACTAACTGTCTCTTGTGCTAAATCTGTTATTCTGGCCGTTGTCCATGGGTGTGCTTGGGTCTGCCCTGGGGCCCCTGTAATGAAAGCCTTTCCTTTTGACAAGGCACCTGTAGTCTTTTCTGAAACCAAGAAGGTGACCCCTTTGTCCACCTAGAAATTTACTGGCTGGCTCCCTACATGGAGAGTGAGCATGGGCTCTTTGGGGTCAAGTGAAACAGAGCCTGGACACCTTTATTCAGCTTCGAGCATTATTGTCTGTAGCTTCGATTTTTCTAGGCGAGGACTAGGCCCGTTCCCTCTAGTGGTGGCTCGTCTGCCTCTCCTGGGCTTTTCAAGGCACTGATTTTTCCAATGTCACTGTTTTGTATAGTAGGTACATGGATACTTCCTCAGGACTAGGCGAGTGAGAAGCGGGGTATTAGGGTTAGCCATTCTTAGTTGAACCAAAACTGCTCTGGTCGTTCTCGCAAGCCTTCTGAACACCCATTTCCTTCATGACATTCCCTTGGGCGACGTCTGCACAGCCTACCTCCCCAATATCAGCTAGTTCATTTACACTTCCTAGCTACTTTATTTTCTTTTCATGGTGGCTTCTGTCAGCCCCAAATGGCTTCACTCTTGTCAAAGCTGTTTCAGCTTTTCCCAGAGATCCTACACAGTCGCCATTGTAGCCGAGAGGTAACAGGGTCTGTGACCATGGCCAAGATGGCACCCACCAGTCCAAACATGTGGAAGGGCGCTGCCTAGGGAGCTGGGTGAAGAGGCCTGGGAGTTAGCCCTGCCTGGTCCCGGGAGCCAAAAGTTTCCCTTATCCCCTCCATTCCCTTTGCCTTTCTCCTGGTTTTTCAAACAAGCTGCTCTAGCCCTATAACGCCAAGCACAAAATTGTCATAATTCTTAATGAAAACGTATCAGGTACCCAAATTATAGATGTGACAATTTGGTCACATTTCAAAAACACTGAAAATTTTATGCTTTTAAAATATATTTTGAATGCCATATATATTGATAACTATGAAAGTAAAGAATAAAAACCAAAAAAAATTCCTAAATTTAAAACTTGAGGCGTTATAGGGCTAGTGTTCTTCCAGATTTGGTTTGTTCCTTCTTACAGGCTGGTTTTCCGTGGCCCAGGCTTAGGCCAATGGCGTTCGGAAGCCTAGGCGGAGTCACTGTTACCTTTAGGCTTTCAGTGATGCTGCTTCAGGCACTTTTGGGGACAGCTCTTACTTAATACACAGCTCCTCTGCCATGATGTTCCAGCCAGAAATTCCAATTTCCCTTAAGGTTCCCTGAGCTGCCACGTGTCCCTTCCCTTCAGAGATTTGAGCATCAGCCCCGCCAGCAGGCGTCTTGGAGGGCCTTGGAGCCATCCCAAGCAATGGTCCTCCTAGCCTGTTGTCCAGAAAAATGGTTGGACCTAAAGGTCGCCCTCGGCGACTAGTCCTTGACCCCTTCCCTTGGGCTGAGGCATGAGATTCAGGGCAACCCAGGGGTGCGCTCTCAAAGTGGGGGTTATTGACCTGGAGGCAGCAAGCTGTCAATCGCCTCCTTGTTTTGTGCTTTCTAGATGGGACTTAGCAGCTTGATGCTCAGGATTTGCCCCCTTGCATGAATCGTGTCCAATTGGGATAGAGTTGATACAGAGAGGCTGGGCAAACGAAAGCTGATAGATTCACTTTGCAACTCTATTTGGCCACAGTATCGTTTTGAGAAAGGAGAATGGTGGGCAGAGAATGGTACGCTTTCCCTTCCAACCGTGATTCACCGGGAACAGTTCGGTAGAGTGCCGGGAAAGTGGGGGGAGATGCCAGGACTTAGAGCATTTCTCCTCTCGAGGAGCAGTAGGAGACCTTCATCCCCAGTGCACCCAGGAACCCCTAAGGCAGGCGTCCTCAAACTGTGGTCCATGGGGCACATGTGGCGCCATGCCATTTATCCCACACTTGGGGTGTTTTTGCTGCCACTGCCTGTCCTGCTTAGCAGCCGACTCGTGCAGTGTGCATAGGAATTTGTCCATAGGTTTTTTGAAAACCATAGTCTGGCCCTCCAACGGTCGGAGAGACAATGAACTGGCCCCCTGTGTAAACAATTTGAGGACCCCTGCCCTAAGGGATCCTGGACTTCAGGTCACTATTGTCCCAGCCCTGAACCCTCCCTGAACATTCTACCCCTAGTAGAGGCACCAGGGGCATTTGGTCCCAGGGTAACTTACAAGTCTTTTACTCAAATGGAACCCGAGAAAATTAAAAATGACACAGGCAGTTACTCTACTTTTGATCCCTGTTGAATCCGCCTGTAGCATCCCAATATTACAATTTAACCCTATAACGCCGAGCATGACCTTTCCCTAACATTTAATGAAATGAATATAAATGTATATATATTGATAACTATGAATGTAATGAATCAAAACGAAATTTTTTTTGCCCAAAAATTTAAAAGTGAGGCGTTATAGGGTTAAAAAGAAAGATAGTTCTTATCAGAGGGGCCAATGCCTTAGGATCATAAGTGAAGCGGTGATCCCACTGCACCCAGTAGTGCCCAAACCCTGAACCCCCCTAGGGGAAATTGTGAATGCTTTTACCCCCGTGCCGGTACTTAGAATGAGCAAACACACACGCCTGATAATCCTAAGATTTTTACTTACTTCCTGTGATACTCACCTACTTTCAAGGGCACTCCCACCTCACAATCCTAGCCTTGTCTCAGTTAAACTGTTCACCCTTTTGTGCGTTTGTTGGTTTTTCCAGAAGTTCTCAAGTTACCAAAGCCCCTAATCCAAGTGTGCCAGCTCCAGGACCACCATCTCCTGGACCACTTCAACCTTATCCATCCTAGCGCTGAATGGACAACCCCTCCCAGCAGAGCAGGAAGGGTGTGGACCCAAAGCCCCACTTCGCCCGTTTTGCCAGCAGGAAGTAGCTAGAGATGTCGTCGCCCAGTACCCCAAAGATTTGGGTCCACATCTCTTCAGGGTGGAAATGTTAGGTAGCTAGCATAGGGACTGGGGTGTCCATTACACATGCTCAGAGGGCCCAGTTAGTGGCCCAGGAAGGAGTGGCACACTGTGCGTGCTCAGAGGTCCAGGTTTCTGGCCAGGAAGGGCAGGTCCACCTGGGTGGGCGCTGCACCTGCATCGACCCACCTAGGCCAAGTATATTCAATTCAGCCACTAGGATCGACCAGGGTTGCCCACCACACCTCCCTAACTCTCCTAAACCTCACTTGGATCACAAACCAGGCTTTGGCGTGAATTCTTTCTCACGCAGAACCAAGGCCCGAGGGATATCTGTCCCCAGAGAGATCTGACCAACCCAGGAAAGCTCTTTGGAGGCAGCAGGAGTGGACGTGAGTGGCTGGTGGATACTGTTCAGATGCATGGCTTTCTGCTTGGAAGGGTTTTTAGTCTCGGCTGACAGGATCAGAGGAGGTAGTATGTCTGGATCACATAGTATCCATGTCCACAAATGAGCTGCCCATTCCAAAGTCCTGACAGTGCTTTTGGAAAACACTGTGCTTTGGAATGTCACCCCTTGCAGAGGGCAGTGGGAGGGGCTGGGACCCAGGTATGCTGCCCCTTGCTCCCAGTTGCCGGTTTCTGGATCCTGATTATATCTCTCACAGGATCAGTTAGTGGGCTTGTTGTCTGCCTCAGGCTTTGTTCACCGAGGTCCTCCAGCTAGGTGGTGGTGTGTGTGCATGAGCAGAGGCTTCCTGCCAATCCCCCATGAGTTGAAGAGCTCCCCTGGTGTGGGCTCCGTGAAAGAGGTGCCCCAGACAGCAGGACTACCCAGGAGGGTGGGCCCTACAGGAACCAGAGGGCCATTCCCCCTGTGGAATGACCTCAGAGCCCCGCCTCTCTCACTGTCCAGCTGCCGGGGCTGTGGACCCTAAGCTTCATGCCTCACATAGGAATAGACACAGGGTGAGGCGACTGCAGCACCTGCTTTTGCTGGTCTAATCCAGCCTGAGATCATCCTAGCATCAGCCCTCTGCCAGGGTCTTTTTTTCCTCTCCTTTTATAGGGGCTCATACAACAATAACCACAATACGTGCAAACATCACTGATATAAGGCACATTTGTACATTCATTGCCCTCATTATTCTCAAAATATCTTCTCTCCACCCAAGCCCCTGGCCTCAGCTCCTCATTCCCCCCGCCCCCATTCTCACTACCCCTCCTCATAAATCCTTCATCATTTACTAATTATTATTTTGTCATATCTTGCACTGTCTGATGTCCCCCTTCACCCCGTTTTCTTTTGAGGTTTTATGTAGATCCTTGTCATCGGTTCCCTGCTGCCAGCCTACCCTCCCTCCACCCTCCCAGCATCCCCATTCATAACACTGGTCCTAAAGGGCTCATCCACCTTGAATTCCCTGTGTTTCTAGGTCCTATCTGTCCCAGTGTACATTCTCTGGTCTAGTCAGATTTGAAAGTTATAATTGGGATCTTGATAGTGAGGGGAGAGGAAGCATTGAGGAGCTAGAGGAAAGTTGTGTTTCACCGTTGCTGTCTAGTACCCTGTGTAGGCTTGTCTCTTCCCCAAGACCTTACTTAAGGGAATGTCCAGTGTACTGCAAATGGGCTTTGGCTCTCTACCCAGCATTCCCTGCTCATTCGCAATGAGATTTTTTTGTGCTGATGATGCCTGATCCCTTTGATACCTCGTGATCGCACAGGCTGGTATGCTTATTCCATGTGGGCTCTGTTGTTTCTGAGCTACATGGCCGCTTGCTTATCCTTCAGGCCTTTAAGACCTCAGACGCCATATCTTTTGATAACAGGGCACCATCAGCTTTCTTGACCACATTTTCTTATGCAACCGCTTAGACTTCAGGGAACGTGTCGGGAAGGTGAGCATCATAGAATGCCAATGTAATAGAACAAGGTATTCTTGCAATGAGAGAGTCCTTGAGTGGAGGCCCAAAGGCCATCTGCTACCTTAATAGGACACCTATAAAGATATGGACATAGGTGTATTTCCCCATGCTCACAGATAAATATATTTACATCTGTGCGTGCCTTTCTTTAGACCTCTATAACTGGCCCGTGCTTCCTAGGTCGCTCTGCTATTCCCTTTCATTTCCCTCTTGTGCCCACTGCCATGCTCAGTCTTCATTTGGGTTTCAGTAAATCCTCTTGGTTCCTTCACCCTTGATCACGCCCTACCAGGATTCCTACATCGCCCTCACCACGGATTTGCATCCACTTGTTGTTCCCTTGTCTCTGGGTTTCTTGACATCACTCCCTTTCCCCCCAACTCCCTCTTTCCCGTGGCCCTCCCGCGAAGTGTTGGTCCCCTTTTTCTCTCCTGCAGATTGTGCATCCAGCATCTCTTTTTAGACATACAGTAGAGGTAATAACATGCACAAACAAAAGACAGAGCGAAAGCAAGCACCAAAAGAAAGAAAACAGCCAAAATCCAATGACCATCAAAGAAAACACAACTCCTCAAGAAAGGAAAGCTTGTAGTTAGTTCACGGACTGCTTGTTGGCCCTTAGCAGTGTTTTCCAGTCCAGTCTGTGCGGGCACCAAGTCCTGCCCCCAAAGTCCTCCTTTGGCATTCCCTGGGGACCTTGTTGCTCCACTTCCTTGCTCTTCTGCTGCACGCCCTTAGTGCTATGCCTCGGTGTGGCGGGATCCGTTCCCGCACTGTCTCTCCAGTGTTGTCTATTCTAGGGCTGTGGGTCTTTGAGGGACGTCGTGTCTCATCTTGGGCTGGCCATGTGGTCTTCTGTGTGGACTGTCTTCTCTGAGTGGGAACATGATCCTCAAGGCAGGATCCCGGAGCCCACTGAGTGACTTTCTCTCCAGCAGCTTCTAGGTAGGCTCTGCCCCATGAGGGGCCGTGAGGTGCCTGTGTAAACCTGAGTCTGCTGGAGGTTAGAATAGCAGTCCACAGATGTGTTTGTGCTTGGGGGAAACAGTGGGTGCTGTCAGCAATACTCGGAGAAAAACAATTAAGTTCTGTAAAGCCTTAATTTTGAGGGATTTTCTGTCTTTCTGGGTGTCCATCTTTTCAGGATATGCTCAGGGTTGGTTTTTTTTTGTTTTTTTTTTACTTATGACTGATGAATCCACGGCCCCCTCCCCACTATTTTAACAGCAGTTGGTGTGTTGTAAGAATCACTTGGTATGGGCCAGTCCACCTGGGTTCTAAGGTGTCCGGTTGGTGCTTCTTTACCCATGTCCAGTTTCCTGGTTGCACGTTGTTGGCTGCCTGTTCCCTTTCCCTTGGTTAGGCCCAAAATGAAGGTGTCAGAGCAGATGATTTGTCTCTCACCTGTTGCACAGCCTGTAGGCACTCGATGAGGGAACGATTAGTGACTTCCATTATTTCTACTTCCTTCAATCTTGGGAGGATTTGGGGAAGGTCTGCCAAACATAAATTCAAATGGGGTCATGCTTTTCACATAGGGAGTGCATCGGACTTGAAGTAGGGCAAAAGGTAAAGTAAGGATCAACCCAGGTCTCGCCAGGTCCTAAATGCAACTTAACGAACAATTCCTTTAGGGTTCTGTTTATTTTTTCTACTTGCCCTGAAGAGCTTCCAGTTAATATTTAGAAGCATTGCTAAGACTTTAGTAATTTGAGCAATAAATGTTGGGCCATTGTTGGACCCCAAGGTGGTGGGAAGGCCAAATCTAGGGACAATTTTAGTTACTAATAATTTACACACAGTGGCAGCAGTTTCCTTCTTTGTTGGGAAGGCTTCCACCCATCCAGAACAGGTGTCTACGAACACCAGCAAATATCGGTAGCCATACTTTCTAAGTTTGATATCCATAAAGTCCACCTCCCAGAATTCTTCAGGACTACTACCTCGAGCTCGTGGTTGGGGTTGCTCCTTTTCTTTCTGGGGTTGTTTACCCGAGCACAGTGCAATCAACGGTGGGTGACATCTGCCACCCAGTGTCCAAGCCTGGGTATGTAAAAGTGCCCGAGAAGCAACTGAGACAGTTTAGAGAGGATCCCAAATGCATACCTTCATGTAGTCCTTGAATCAGATCTCTCCCAGAGCTTCTGGCATGAATCTTCTTCCATCAGGATGGAGCAGCCACCCTGGATGCTCCCAGTCTTTTTGGCAGGCCAGCTCTTGGCTTATCTTTAGATCATTTTCTGAGTATGTAGGTTGTGGCTGTAACACTGGGGATGGCATGGTCACAGCCACTACCTTGGGGATTTGTGGCATAGTCCTGGCATTCGAGATCCACCGGTCCGGGGGACTGGTTAGGAGTGGTTCAACCATAGGTCCCCCTACCACAGCAATATCCTGTCCCAGTGTAAGCTTCCTAGCTTCTATGACTAGGATGGCCGTGGCAGCCTCAGCTCGCATGCAGCTCAGCCATCCTGCACCTACAGAGTCCAGTTTCTTTGAAAGATAGGCCACAGGTCTCTTCCATGGCCGCAAGTTCTCAGTTAGCACTTCTTTTGCTGTGCCTCTGGCCTCACATAGACAATTGGAAGGGCTTTACTATGTCTAGTAGGGCAAGAGAGGTTGCCCATATGAGCGACTTTTTAAAGGATTCAAACGCTTGTTGTTCTACTTCAGTCCATTTAAGTTCTTTTTCCTTTCCCCAGTACTTGCATATAGGGGTTTCGTTGTTTTTGCAAATCCCAAATTCCACAATGGACAGTACCCCACAGCTCCTAGAAACTCTTGCAACTGCCTCTTAGTCTCAGGGACTGGGATTTTGAGGATCGCCTCAGTGCGGCTGGGGGACAAGGTCCGTTTTCCCTCCTCCAGTTGGTAGCCTAGGTATACAGCTTTATGGACACACAGTTGAGCCTTTCTTGCAGATACCCTGTACCCCAATGGGCCAAGGACTATTATCAGGTCCTTGGTAGCCCGTTGGCATTCCTCCAGGGTTTCGGAGGCCAGGAGGAGGTCATCTGCATACTGGAGCAAGGTGGTTTGGGGGTGTTCCTCCTTGTGTCCCTGTAAGTCTTCACTGGGTTGATGTGCAGGGGACACGGGTATGGAGAACAAAGCATCCTTTAAGTCCAAAACAGTATAACAAATTCAGTTTGACGGGATAGTACTCAGGAGGGTCTCGGGGTTTGGCACATGGGGTGGCCCGTTTCTATCCTCTCATTTGCCTCTCTGAGATCCTGCACCGGTTGGAAGTCCTCAGTTCCCGGCTTCTGCATGGGCAGCAGGGGAGCATTCCATGTGGACTTGCAGAGGACCCAAATGCCTGTCCTCTTTAGTCTGCAAATGGGAACAGAAATACCCACTTTTGCTATCCAGGGAGTAGGGTTAGCTTGACACACCGGTGTAGCTGAGCTCAGAAGTTGTACGACCCCAGGCACCTGAAGTTCAGAAAGGTCTGGCAGGTTGTTCTCTGCCCAAACAAAAGGAATATCTTTTAGCGATTTATCAAGAAGTTCCTTTGAGCAGGTCTCTTCTGCTCCTTGATAAAACACATATCACTCTGACATTGGAGCGGTGAGCAAAACTTTTGGCTTTTCAAGTTCAAGGGTTAAGGTGGTTGTAGCAGATGAGAAAGTAATTATGGCTGCCATTTTTCATAATAAGTCACGATCAATTAGGGGAAAGGGGCATTGAGGCATTACCAGGAAGGAGAGTGTGTGTAACTAACTGTCTCTTGTGCTAAATCTGTTATTCTGGCCGTTGTCCATGGGTGTGCTTGGGTCTGCCCTGGGGCCCCTGTAATGAAAGCCTTTCCTTTTGACAAGGCACCTGTAGTCTTTTCTGAAACCAAGAAGGTGACCCCTTTGTCCACCTAGAAATTTACTGGCTGGCTCCCTACATGGAGAGTGAGCATGGGCTCTTTGGGGTCAAGTGAAACAGAGCCTGGACACCTTTATTCAGCTTCGAGCATTATTGTCTGTAGCTTCGATTTTTCTAGGCGAGGACTAGGCCCGTTCCCTCTAGTGGTGGCTCGTCTGCCTCTCCTGGGCTTTTCAAGGCACTGATTTTTCCAATGTCACTGTTTTGTATAGTAGGTACATGGATACTTCCTCAGGACTAGGCGAGTGAGAAGCGGGGTATTAGGGTTAGCCATTCTTAGTTGAACCAAAACTGCTCTGGTCGTTCTCGCAAGCCTTCTGAACACCCATTTCCTTCATGACATTCCCTTGGGCGACGTCTGCACAGCCTACCTCCCCAATATCAGCTAGTTCATTTACACTTCCTAGCTACTTTATTTTCTTTTCATGGTGGCTTCTGTCAGCCCCAAATGGCTTCACTCTTGTCAAAGCTGTTTCAGCTTTTCCCAGAGATCCTACACAGTCGCCATTGTAGCCGAGAGGTAACAGGGTCTGTGACCATGGCCAAGATGGCACCCACCAGTCCAAACATGTGGAAGGGCGCTGCCTAGGGAGCTGGGTGAAGAGGCCTGGGAGTTAGCCCTGCCTGGTCCCGGGAGCCAAAAGTTTCCCTTATCCCCTCCATTCCCTTTGCCTTTCTCCTGGTTTTTCAAACAAGCTGCTCTAGCCCTATAACGCCAAGCACAAAATTGTCATAATTCTTAATGAAAACGTATCAGGTACCCAAATTATAGATGTGACAATTTGGTCACATTTCAAAAACACTGAAAATTTTATGCTTTTAAAATATATTTTGAATGCCATATATATTGATAACTATGAAAGTAAAGAATAAAAACCAAAAAAAATTCCTAAATTTAAAACTTGAGGCGTTATAGGGCTAGTGTTCTTCCAGATTTGGTTTGTTCCTTCTTACAGGCTGGTTTTCCGTGGCCCAGGCTTAGGCCAATGGCGTTCGGAAGCCTAGGCGGAGTCACTGTTACCTTTAGGCTTTCAGTGATGCTGCTTCAGGCACTTTTGGGGACAGCTCTTACTTAATACACAGCTCCTCTGCCATGATGTTCCAGCCAGAAATTCCAATTTCCCTTAAGGTTCCCTGAGCTGCCACGTGTCCCTTCCCTTCAGAGATTTGAGCATCAGCCCCGCCAGCAGGCGTCTTGGAGGGCCTTGGAGCCATCCCAAGCAATGGTCCTCCTAGCCTGTTGTCCAGAAAAATGGTTGGACCTAAAGGTCGCCCTCGGCGACTAGTCCTTGACCCCTTCCCTTGGGCTGAGGCATGAGATTCAGGGCAACCCAGGGGTGCGCTCTCAAAGTGGGGGTTATTGACCTGGAGGCAGCAAGCTGTCAATCGCCTCCTTGTTTTGTGCTTTCTAGATGGGACTTAGCAGCTTGATGCTCAGGATTTGCCCCCTTGCATGAATCGTGTCCAATTGGGATAGAGTTGATACAGAGAGGCTGGGCAAACGAAAGCTGATAGATTCACTTTGCAACTCTATTTGGCCACAGTATCGTTTTGAGAAAGGAGAATGGTGGGCAGAGAATGGTACGCTTTCCCTTCCAACCGTGATTCACCGGGAACAGTTCGGTAGAGTGCCGGGAAAGTGGGGGGAGATGCCAGGACTTAGAGCATTTCTCCTCTCGAGGAGCAGTAGGAGACCTTCATCCCCAGTGCACCCAGGAACCCCTAAGGCAGGCGTCCTCAAACTGTGGTCCATGGGGCACATGTGGCGCCATGCCATTTATCCCACACTTGGGGTGTTTTTGCTGCCACTGCCTGTCCTGCTTAGCAGCCGACTCGTGCAGTGTGCATAGGAATTTGTCCATATGTTTTTTGAAAACCATAGTCTGGCCCTCCAACGGTCGGAGAGACAATGAACTGGCCCCCTGTGTAAACAATTTGAGGACCCCTGCCCTAAGGGATCCTGGACTTCAGGTCACTATTGTCCCAGCCCTGAACCCTCCCTGAACATTCTACCCCTAGTAGAGGCACCAGGGGCATTTGGTCCCAGGGTAACTTACAAGCCTTTTACTCAAATGGAACCCGAGAAAATTAAAAACGACACAGGCAGTTACTCTACTTTTGATCCCTGTTGAATCCGCCTGTAGCATCCCAATATTACAATTTAACCCTATAACGCCGAGCATGACCTTTCCCTAACATTTAATGAAATGAATATAAATGTATATATATTGATAACTATGAATGTAATGAATCAAAACGAAATTTTTTTTGCCCAAAAATTTAAAAGTGAGGCGTTATAGGGTTAAAAAGAAAGATAGTTCTTATCAGAGGGGCCAATGCCTTAGGATCATAAGTGAAGCGGTGATCCCACTGCACCCAGTAGTGCCCAAACCCTGAACCCCCCTAGGGGAAATTGTGAATGCTTTTACCCCCGTGCCGGTACTTAGAATGAGCAAACACACACGCCTGATAATCCTAAGATTTTTACTTACTTCCTGTGATACTCACCTACTTTCAAGGGCACTCCCACCTCACAATCCTAGCCTTGTCTCAGTTAAACTGTTCACCCTTTTGTGCGTTTGTTGGTTTTTCCAGAAGTTCTCAAGTTACCAAAGCCCCTAATCCAAGTGTGCCAGCTCCAGGACCACCATCTCCTGGACCACTTCAACCTTATCCATCCTAGCGCTGAATGGACAACCCCTCCCAGCAGAGCAGGAAGGGTGTGGACCCAAAGCCCCACTTCGCCCGTTTTGCCAGCAGGAAGTAGCTAGAGATGTCGTCGCCCAGTACCCCAAAGATTTGGGTCCACATCTCTTCAGGGTGGAAATGTTAGGTAGCTAGCATAGGGACTGGGGTGTCCATTACACATGCTCAGAGGGCCCAGTTAGTGGCCCAGGAAGGAGTGGCACACTGTGCGTGCTCAGAGGTCCAGGTTTCTGGCCAGGAAGGGCAGGTCCACCTGGGTGGGCGCTGCACCTGCATCGACCCACCTAGGCCAAGTATATTCAATTCAGCCACTAGGATCGACCAGGGTTGCCCACCACACCTCCCTAACTCTCCTAAACCTCACTTGGATCACAAACCAGGCTTTGGCGTGAATTCTTTCTCACGCAGAACCAAGGCCCGAGGGATATCTGTCCCCAGAGAGATCTGACCAACCCAGGAAAGCTCTTTGGAGGCAGCAGGAGTGGACGTGAGTGGCTGGTGGATACTGTTCAGATGCATGGCTTTCTGCTTGGAAGGGTTTTTAGTCTCGGCTGACAGGATCAGAGGAGGTAGTATGTCTGGATCACATAGTATCCATGTCCACAAATGAGCTGCCCATTCCAAAGTCCTGACAGTGCTTTTGGAAAACACTGTGCTTTGGAATGTCACCCCTTGCAGAGGGCAGTGGGAGGGGCTGGGACCCAGGTATGCTGCCCCTTGCTCCCAGTTGCCGGTTTCTGGATCCTGATTATATCTCTCACAGGATCAGTTAGTGGGCTTGTTGTCTGCCTCAGGCTTTGTTCACCGAGGTCCTCCAGCTAGGTGGTGGTGTGTGTGCATGAGCAGAGGCTTCCTGCCAATCCCCCATGAGTTGAAGAGCTCCCCTGGTGTGGGCTCCGTGAAAGAGGTGCCCCAGACAGCAGGACTACCCAGGAGGGTGGGCCCTACAGGAACCAGAGGGCCATTCCCCCTGTGGAATGACCTCAGAGCCCCGCCTCTCTCACTGTCCAGCTGCCGGGGCTGTGGACCCTAAGCTTCATGCCTCACATAGGAATAGACACAGGGTGAGGCGACTGCAGCACCTGCTTTTGCTGGTCTAATCCAGCCTGAGATCATCCTAGCATCAGCCCTCTGCCAGGGTCTTTTTTTCCTCTCCTTTTATAGGGGCTCATACAACAATAACCACAATACGTGCAAACATCACTGATATAAGGCACATTTGTACATTCATTGCCCTCATTATTCTCAAAATATCTTCTCTCCACCCAAGCCCCTGGCCTCAGCTCCTCATTCCCCCCGCCCCCATTCTCACTACCCCTCCTCATAAATCCTTCATCATTTACTAATTATTATTTTGTCATATCTTGCACTGTCTGATGTCCCCCTTCACCCCGTTTTCTTTTGAGGTTTTATGTAGATCCTTGTCATCGGTTCCCTGCTGCCAGCCTACCCTCCCTCCACCCTCCCAGCATCCCCATTCATAACACTGGTCCTAAAGGGCTCATCCACCTTGAATTCCCTGTGTTTCTAGGTCCTATCTGTCCCAGTGTACATTCTCTGGTCTAGTCAGATTTGAAAGTTATAATTGGGATCTTGATAGTGAGGGGAGAGGAAGCATTGAGGAGCTAGAGGAAAGTTGTGTTTCACCGTTGCTGTCTAGTACCCTGTGTAGGCTTGTCTCTTCCCCAAGACCTTACTTAAGGGAATGTCCAGTGTACTGCAAATGGGCTTTGGCTCTCTACCCAGCATTCCCTGCTCATTCGCAATGAGATTTTTTTGTGCTGATGATGCCTGATCCCTTTGATACCTCGTGATCGCACAGGCTGGTATGCTTATTCCATGTGGGCTCTGTTGTTTCTGAGCTACATGGCCGCTTGCTTATCCTTCAGGCCTTTAAGACCTCAGACGCCATATCTTTTGATAACAGGGCACCATCAGCTTTCTTGACCACATTTTCTTATGCAACCGCTTAGACTTCAGGGAACGTGTCGGGAAGGTGAGCATCATAGAATGCCAATGTAATAGAACAAGGTATTCTTGCAATGAGAGAGTCCTTGAGTGGAGGCCCAAAGGCCATCTGCTACCTTAATAGGACACCTATAAAGATATGGACATAGGTGTATTTCCCCATGCTCACAGATAAATATATTTACATCTGTGCGTGCCTTTCTTTAGACCTCTATAACTGGCCCGTGCTTCCTAGGTCGCTCTGCTATTCCCTTTCATTTCCCTCTTGTGCCCACTGCCATGCTCAGTCTTCATTTGGGTTTCAGTAAATCCTCTTGGTTCCTTCACCCTTGATCACGCCCTACCAGGATTCCTACATCGCCCTCACCACGGATTTGCATCCACTTGTTGTTCCCTTGTCTCTGGGTTTCTTGACATCACTCCCTTTCCCCCCAACTCCCTCTTTCCCGTGGCCCTCCCGCGAAGTGTTGGTCCCCTTTTTCTCTCCTGCAGATTGTGCATCCAGCATCTCTTTTTAGACATACAGTAGAGGTAATAACATGCACAAACAAAAGACAGAGCGAAAGCAAGCACCAAAAGAAAGAAAACAGCCAAAATCCAATGACCATCAAAGAAAACACAACTCCTCAAGAAAGGAAAGCTTGTAGTTAGTTCACGGACTGCTTGTTGGCCCTTAGCAGTGTTTTCCAGTCCAGTCTGTGCGGGCACCAAGTCCTGCCCCCAAAGTCCTCCTTTGGCATTCCCTGGGGACCTTGTTGCTCCACTTCCTTGCTCTTCTGCTGCACGCCCTTAGTGCTATGCCTCGGTGTGGCGGGATCCGTTCCCGCACTGTCTCTCCAGTGTTGTCTATTCTAGGGCTGTGGGTCTTTGAGGGACGTCGTGTCTCATCTTGGGCTGGCCATGTGGTCTTCTGTGTGGACTGTCTTCTCTGAGTGGGAACATGATCCTCAAGGCAGGATCCCGGAGCCCACTGAGTGACTTTCTCTCCAGCAGCTTCTAGGTAGGCTCTGCCCCATGAGGGGCCGTGAGGTGCCTGTGTAAACCTGAGTCTGCTGGAGGTTAGAATAGCAGTCCACAGATGTGTTTGTGCTTGGGGGAAACAGTGGGTGCTGTCAGCAATACTCGGAGAAAAACAATTAAGTTCTGTAAAGCCTTAATTTTGAGGGATTTTCTGTCTTTCTGGGTGTCCATCTTTTCAGGATATGCTCAGGGTTGGTTTTTTTTTGTTTTTTTTTTACTTATGACTGATGAATCCACGGCCCCCTCCCCACTATTTTAACAGCAGTTGGTGTGTTGTAAGAATCACTTGGTATGGGCCAGTCCACCTGGGTTCTAAGGTGTCCGGTTGGTGCTTCTTTACCCATGTCCAGTTTCCTGGTTGCACGTTGTTGGCTGCCTGTTCCCTTTCCCTTGGTTAGGCCCAAAATGAAGGTGTCAGAGCAGATGATTTGTCTCTCACCTGTTGCACAGCCTGCAGGCACTCGATGAGGGAACGATTAGTGACTTCCATTATTTCTACTTCCTTCAATCTTGGGAGGATTTGGGGAAGGTCTGCCAAACATAAATTCAAATGGGGTCATGCTTTTCACATAGGGAGTGCATCGGACTTGAAGTAGGGCAAAAGGTAAAGTAAGGATCAACCCAGGTCTCGCCAGGTCCTAAATGCAACTTAACGAACAATTCCTTTAGGGTTCTGTTTATTTTTTCTACTTGCCCTGAAGAGCTTCCAGTTAATATTTAGAAGCATTGCTAAGACTTTAGTAATTTGAGCAATAAATGTTGGGCCATTGTTGGACCCCAAGGTGGTGGGAAGGCCAAATCTAGGGACAATTTTAGTTACTAATAATTTACACACAGTGGCAGCAGTTTCCTTCTTTGTTGGGAAGGCTTCCACCCATCCAGAACAGGTGTCTACGAACACCAGCAAATATCGGTAGCCATACTTTCTAAGTTTGATATCCATAAAGTCCACCTCCCAGAATTCTTCAGGACTACTACCTCGAGCTCGTGGTTGGGGTTGCTCCTTTTCTTTCTGGGGTTGTTTACCCGAGCACAGTGCAATCAACGGTGGGTGACATCTGCCACCCAGTGTCCAAGCCTGGGTATGTAAAAATGCCCGAGAAGCAACTGAGACAGTTTAGAGAGGATCCCAAATGCATACCTTCATGTAGTCCTTGAATCAGATCTCTCCCAGAGCTTCTGGCATGAATCTTCTTCCATCAGGATGGAGCAGCCACCCTGGATGCTCCCAGTCTTTTTGGCAGGCCAGCTCTTGGCTTATCTTTAGATCATTTTCTGAGTATGTAGGTTGTGGCTGTAACACTGGGGATGGCATGGTCACAGCCACTACCTTGGGGATTTGTGGCATAGTCCTGGCATTCGAGATCCACCGGTCCGGGGGACTGGTTAGGAGTGGTTCAACCATAGGTCCCCCTACCACAGCAATATCCTGTCCCAGTGTAAGCTTCCTAGCTTCTATGACTAGGATGGCCGTGGCAGCCTCAGCTCGCATGCAGCTCAGCCATCCTGCACCTACAGAGTCCAGTTTCTTTGAAAGATAGGCCACAGGTCTCTTCCATGGCCGCAAGTTCTCAGTTAGCACTTCTTTTGCTGTGCCTCTGGCCTCACATAGACAATTGGAAGGGCTTTACTATGTCTAGTAGGGCAAGAGAGGTTGCCCATATGAGCGACTTTTTAAAGGATTCAAACGCTTGTTGTTCTACTTCAGTCCATTTAAGTTCTTTTTCCTTTCCCCAGTACTTGCATATAGGGGTTTCGTTGTTTTTGCAAATCCCAAATTCCACAATGGACAGTACCCCACAGCTCCTAGAAACTCTTGCAACTGCCTCTTAGTCTCAGGGACTGGGATTTTGAGGATCGCCTCAGTGCGGCTGGGGGACAAGGTCCGTTTTCCCTCCTCCAGTTGGTAGCCTAGGTATACAGCTTTATGGACACACAGTTGAGCCTTTCTTGCAGATACCCTGTACCCCAATGGGCCAAGGACTATTATCAGGTCCTTGGTAGCCCGTTGGCATTCCTCCAGGGTTTCGGAGGCCAGGAGGAGGTCATCTGCATACTGGAGCAAGGTGGTTTGGGGGTGTTCCTCCTTGTGTCCCTGTAAGTCTTCACTGGGTTGATGTGCAGGGGACACGGGTATGGAGAACAAAGCATCCTTTAAGTCCAAAACAGTATAACAAATTCAGTTTGACGGGATAGTACTCAGGAGGGTCTCGGGGTTTGGCACATGGGGTGGCCCGTTTCTATCCTCTCATTTGCCTCTCTGAGATCCTGCACCGGTTGGAAGTCCTCAGTTCCCGGCTTCTGCATGGGCAGCAGGGGAGCATTCCATGTGGACTTGCAGAGGACCCAAATGCCTGTCCTCTTTAGTCTGCAAATGGGAACAGAAATACCCACTTTTGCTATCCAGGGAGTAGGGTTAGCTTGACACACCGGTGTAGCTGAGCTCAGAAGTTGTACGACCCCAGGCACCTGAAGTTCAGAAAGGTCTGGCAGGTTGTTCTCTGCCCAAACAAAAGGAATATCTTTTAGCGATTTATCAAGAAGTTCCTTTGAGCAGGTCTCTTCTGCTCCTTGATAAAACACATATCACTCTGACATTGGAGCGGTGAGCAAAACTTTTGGCTTTTCAAGTTCAAGGGTTAAGGTGGTTGTAGCAGATGAGAAAGTACTTATGGCTGCCATTTTTCATAATAAGTCACGATCAATTAGGGGAAAGGGGCATTGAGGCATTACCAGGAAGGAGAGTGTGTGTAACTAACTGTCTCTTGTGCTAAATCTGTTATTCTGGCCGTTGTCCATGGGTGTGCTTGGGTCTGCCCTGGGGCCCCTGTAATGAAAGCCTTTCCTTTTGACAAGGCACCTGTAGTCTTTTCTGAAACCAAGAAGGTGACCCCTTTGTCCACCTAGAAATTTACTGGCTGGCTCCCTACATGGAGAGTGAGCATGGGCTCTTTGGGGTCAAGTGAAACAGAGCCTGGACACCTTTATTCAGCTTCGAGCATTATTGTCTGTAGCTTCGATTTTTCTAGGCGAGGACTAGGCCCGTTCCCTCTAGTGGTGGCTCGTCTGCCTCTCCTGGGCTTTTCAAGGCACTGATTTTTCCAATGTCACTGTTTTGTATAGTAGGTACATGGATACTTCCTCAGGACTAGGCGAGTGAGAAGCGGGGTATTAGGGTTAGCCATTCTTAGTTGAACCAAAACTGCTCTGGTCGTTCTCGCAAGCCTTCTGAACACCCATTTCCTTCATGACATTCCCTTGGGCGACGTCTGCACAGCCTACCTCCCCAATATCAGCTAGTTCATTTACACTTCCTAGCTACTTTATTTTCTTTTCATGGTGGCTTCTGTCAGCCCCAAATGGCTTCACTCTTGTCAAAGCTGTTTCAGCTTTTCCCAGAGATCCTACACAGTCGCCATTGTAGCCGAGAGGTAACAGGGTCTGTGACCATGGCCAAGATGGCACCCACCAGTCCAAACATGTGGAAGGGCGCTGCCTAGGGAGCTGGGTGAAGAGGCCTGGGAGTTAGCCCTGCCTGGTCCCGGGAGCCAAAAGTTTCCCTTATCCCCTCCATTCCCTTTGCCTTTCTCCTGGTTTTTCAAACAAGCTGCTCTAGCCCTATAACGCCAAGCACAAAATTGTCATAATTCTTAATGAAAACGTATCAGGTACCCAAATTATAGATGTGACAATTTGGTCACATTTCAAAAACACTGAAAATTTTATGCTTTTAAAATATATTTTGAATGCCATATATATTGATAACTATGAAAGTAAAGAATAAAAACCAAAAAAAATTCCTAAATTTAAAACTTGAGGCGTTATAGGGCTAGTGTTCTTCCAGATTTGGTTTGTTCCTTCTTACAAGCTGGTTTTCCGTGGCCCAGGCTTAGGCCAATGGCGTTCGGAAGCCTAGGCGGAGTCACTGTTACCTTTAGGCTTTCAGTGATGCTGCTTCAGGCACTTTTGGGGACAGCTCTTACTTAATACACAGCTCCTCTGCCATGATGTTCCAGCCAGAAATTCCAATTTCCCTTAAGGTTCCCTGAGCTGCCACGTGTCCCTTCCCTTCAGAGATTTGAGCATCAGCCCCGCCAGCAGGCGTCTTGGAGGGCCTTGGAGCCATCCCAAGCAATGGTCCTCCTAGCCTGTTGTCCAGAAAAATGGTTGGACCTAAAGGTCGCCCTCGGCGACTAGTCCTTGACCCCTTCCCTTGGGCTGAGGCATGAGATTCAGGGCAACCCAGGGGTGCGCTCTCAAAGTGGGGGTTATTGACCTGGAGGCAGCAAGCTGTCAATCGCCTCCTTGTTTTGTGCTTTCTAGATGGGACTTAGCAGCTTGATGCTCAGGATTTGCCCCCTTGCATGAATCGTGTCCAATTGGGATAGAGTTGATACAGAGAGGCTGGGCAAACGAAAGCTGATAGATTCACTTTGCAACTCTATTTGGCCACAGTATCGTTTTGAGAAAGGAGAATGGTGGGCAGAGAATGGTACGCTTTCCCTTCCAACCGTGATTCACCGGGAACAGTTCGGTAGAGTGCCGGGAAAGTGGGGGGAGATGCCAGGACTTAGAGCATTTCTCCTCTCGAGGAGCAGTAGGAGACCTTCATCCCCAGTGCACCCAGGAACCCCTAAGGCAGGCATCCTCAACCTGTGGTCCATGGGGCACATGTGGCGCCATGCCATTTATCCCACACTTGGGGTGCTTTTGCTGCCACTGCCTGTCCTGCTTAGCAGCCGACTCGTGCAGTGTGCATAGGAATTTGTCCATATGTTTTTTGAAAACCATAGTCTGGCCCTCCAACGGTCGGAGAGACAATGAACTGGCCCCCTGTGTAAACAATTTGAGGACCCCTGCCCTAAGGGATCCTGGACTTCAGGTCACTATTGTCCCAGCCCTGAACCCTCCCTGAACATTCTACCCCTAGTAGAGGCACCAGGGGCATTTGGTCCCAGGGTAACTTACAAGCCTTTTACTCAAATGGAACCCGAGAAAATTAAAAACGACACAGGCAGTTACTCTACTTTTGATCCCTGTTGAATCCGCCTGTAGCATCCCAATATTACAATTTAACCCTATAACGCCGAGCATGACCTTTCCCTAACATTTAATGAAATGAATATAAATGTATATATATTGATAACTATGAATGTAATGAATCAAAACGAAATTTTTTTTGCCCAAAAATTTAAAAGTGAGGCGTTATAGGGTTAAAAAGAAAGATAGTTCTTATCAGAGGGGCCAATGCCTTAGGATCATAAGTGAAGCGGTGATCCCACTGCACCCAGTAGTGCCCAAACCCTGAACCCCTCTAGGGGAAATTGTGAATGCTTTTACCCCCGTGCCGGTACTTAGAATGAGCAAACACACACGCCTGATAATCCTAAGATTTTTACTTACTTCCTGTGATACTCACCTACTTTCAAGGGCACTCCCACCTCACAATCCTAGCCTTGTCTCAGTTAAACTGTTCACCCTTTTGTGCGTTTGTTGGTTTTTCCAGAAGTTCTCAAGTTACCAAAGCCCCTAATCCAAGTGTGCCAGCTCCAGGACCACCATCTCCTGGACCACTTCAACCTTATCCATCCTAGCGCTGAATGGACAACCCCTCCCAGCAGAGCAGGAAGGGTGTGGACCCAAAGCCCCACTTCGCCCGTTTTGCCAGCAGGAAGTAGCTAGAGATGTCGTCGCCCAGTACCCCAAAGATTTGGGTCCACATCTCTTCAGGGTGGAAATGTTAGGTAGCTAGCATAGGGACTGGGGTGTCCATTACACATGCTCAGAGGGCCCAGTTAGTGGCCCAGGAAGGAGTGGCACACTGTGCGTGCTCAGAGGTCCAGGTTTCTGGCCAGGAAGGGCAGGTCCACCTGGGTGGGCGCTGCACCTGCATCGACCCACCTAGGCCAAGTATATTCAATTCAGCCACTAGGATCGACCAGGGTTGCCCACCACACCTCCCTAACTCTCCTAAACCTCACTTGGATCACAAACCAGGCTTTGGCGTGAATTCTTTCTCACGCAGAACCAAGGCCCGAGGGATATCTGTCCCCAGAGAGATCTGACCAACCCAGGAAAGCTCTTTGGAGGCAGCAGGAGTGGACGTGAGTGGCTGGTGGATACTGTTCAGATGCATGGCTTTCTGCTTGGAAGGGTTTTTAGTCTCGGCTGACAGGATCAGAGGAGGTAGTATGTCTGGATCACATAGTATCCATGTCCACAAATGAGCTGCCCATTCCAAAGTCCTGACAGTGCTTTTGGAAAACACTGTGCTTTGGAATGTCACCCCTTGCAGAGGGCAGTGGGAGGGGCTGGGACCCAGGTATGCTGCCCCTTGCTCCCAGTTGCCGGTTTCTGGATCCTGATTATATCTCTCACAGGATCAGTTAGTGGGCTTGTTGTCTGCCTCAGGCTTTGTTCACCGAGGTCCTCCAGCTAGGTGGTGGTGTGTGTGCATGAGCAGAGGCTTCCTGCCAATCCCCCATGAGTTGAAGAGCTCCCCTGGTGTGGGCTCCGTGAAAGAGGTGCCACAGACAGCAGGACTACCCAGGAGGGTGGGCCCTACAGGAACCAGAGGGCCATTCCCCCTGTGGAATGACCTCAGAGCCCCGCCTCTCTCACTGTCCAGCTGCCGGGGCTGTGGACCCTAAGCTTCATGCCTCACATAGGAATAGACACAGGGTGAGGCGACTGCAGCACCTGCTTTTGCTGGTCTAATCCAGCCTGAGATCATCCTAGCATCAGCCCTCTGCCAGGGTCTTTTTTTCCTCTCCTTTTATAGGGGCTCATACAACAATAACCACAATACGTGCAAACATCACTGATATAAGGCACATTTGTACATTCATTGCCCTCATTATTCTCAAAATATCTTCTCTCCACCCAAGCCCCTGGCCTCAGCTCCTCATTCCCCCCGCCCCCATTCTCACTACCCCTCCTCATAAATCCTTCATCATTTACTAATTATTATTTTGTCATATCTTGCACTGTCTGATGTCCCCCTTCACCCCGTTTTCTTTTGAGGTTTTATGTAGATCCTTGTCATCGGTTCCCTGCTGCCAGCCTACCCTCCCTCCACCCTCCCAGCATCCCCATTCATAACACTGGTCCTAAAGGGCTCATCCACCTTGAATTCCCTGTGTTTCTAGGTCCTATCTGTCCCAGTGTACATTCTCTGGTCTAGACAGATTTGAAAGTTATAATTGGGATCTTGATAGTGAGGGGAGAGGAAGCATTGAGGAGCTAGAGGAAAGTTGTGTTTCACCGTTGCTGTCTAGTACCCTGTGTAGGCTTGTCTCTTCCCCAAGACCTTACTTAAGGGAATGTCCAGTGTACTGCAAATGGGCTTTGGCTCTCTACCCAGCATTCCCTGCTCATTCGCAATGAGATTTTTTTGTGCTGATGATGCCTGATCCCTTTGATACCTCGTGATCGCACAGGCTGGTATGCTTATTCCATGTGGGCTCTGTTGTTTCTGAGCTACATGGCCGCTTGCTTATCCTTCAGGCCTTTAAGACCTCAGACGCCATATCTTTTGATAACAGGGCACCATCAGCTTTCTTGACCACATTTTCTTATGCAACCGCTTAGACTTCAGGGAACGTGTCGGGAAGGTGAGCATCATAGAATGCCAATGTAATAGAACAAGGTATTCTTGCAATGAGAGAGTCCTTGAGTGGAGGCCCAAAGGCCATCTGCTACCTTAATAGGACACCTATAAAGATATGGACATAGGTGTATTTCCCCATGCTCACAGATAAATATATTTACATCTGTGCGTGCCTTTCTTTAGACCTCTATAACTGGCCCGTGCTTCCTAGGTCGCTCTGCTATTCCCTTTCATTTCCCTCTTGTGCCCACTGCCATGCTCAGTCTTCATTTGGGTTTCAGTAAATCCTCTTGGTTCCTTCACCCTTGATCACGCCCTACCAGGATTCCTACATCGCCCTCACCACGGATTTGCATCCACTTGTTGTTCCCTTGTCTCTGGGTTTCTTGACATCACTCCCTTTCCCCCCAACTCCCTCTTTCCCGTGGCCCTCCCGCGAAGTGTTGGTCCCCTTTTTCTCTCCTGCAGATTGTGCATCCAGCATCTCTTTTTAGACATACAGTAGAGGTAATAACATGCACAAACAAAAGACAGAGCGAAAGCAAGCACCAAAAGAAAGAAAACAGCCAAAATCCAATGACCATCAAAGAAAACACAACTCCTCAAGAAAGGAAAGCTTGTAGTTAGTTCACGGACTGCTTGTTGGCCCTTAGCAGTGTTTTCCAGTCCAGTCTGTGCGGGCACCAAGTCCTGCCCCCAAAGTCCTCCTTTGGCATTCCCTGGGGACCTTGTTGCTCCACTTCCTTGCTCTTCTGCTGCACACCCTTAGTGCTATGCCTCGGTGTGGCGGGATCCGTTCCCGCACTGTCTCTCCAGTGTTGTCTATTCTAGGGCTGTGGGTCTTTGAGGGACGTCGTGTCTCATCTTGGGCTGGCCATGTGGTCTTCTGTGTGGACTGTCTTCTCTGAGTGGGAACATGATCCTCAAGGCAGGATCCCGGAGCCCACTGAGTGACTTTCTCTCCAGCAGCTTCTAGGTAGGCTCTGCCCCATGAGGGGCCGTGAGGTGCCTGTGTAAACCTGAGTCTGCTGGAGGTTAGAATAGCAGTCCACAGATGTGTTTGTGCTTGGGGGAAACAGTGGGTGCTGTCAGCAATACTCGGAGAAAAACAATTAAGTTCTGTAAAGCCTTAATTTTGAGGGATTTTCTGTCTTTCTGGGTGTCCATCTTTTCAGGATATGCTCAGGGTTGGTTTTTTTTTGTTTTTTTTTTACTTATGACTGATGAATCCACGGCCCCCTCCCCACTATTTTAACAGCAGTTGGTGTGTTGTAAGAATCACTTGGTATGGGCCAGTCCACCTGGGTTCTAAGGTGTCTGGTTGGTGCTTCTTTACCCATGTCCAGTTTCCTGGTTGCACGTTGTTGGCTGCCTGTTCCCTTTCCCTTGGTTAGGCCCAAAATGAAGGTGTCAGAGCAGATGATTTGTCTCTCACCTGTTGCACAGCCTGCAGGCACTCGATGAGGGAACGATTAGTGACTTCCATTATTTCTACTTCCTTCAATCTTGGGAGGATTTGGGGAAGGTCTGCCAAACATAAATTCAAATGGGGTCATGCTTTTCACATAGGGAGTGCATCGGACTTGAAGTAGGGCAAAAGGTAAAGTAAGGATCAACCCAGGTCTCGCCAGGTCCTAAATGCAACTTAACGAACAATTCCTTTAGGGTTCTGTTTATTTTTTCTACTTGCCCTGAAGAGCTTCCAGTTAATATTTAGAAGCATTGCTAAGACTTTCGTAATTTGAGCAATAAATGTTGGGCCATTGTTGGACCCCAAGGTGGTGGGAAGGCCAAATCTAGGGACAATTTTAGTTACTAATAATTTACACACAGTGGCAGCAGTTTCCTTCTTTGTTGGGAAGGCTTCCACCCATCCAGAACAGGTGTCTACGAACACCAGCAAATATCGGTAGCCATACTTTCTAAGTTTGATATCCATAAAGTCCACCTCCCAGAATTCTCCAGGACTACTACCTCGAGCTCGTGGTTGGGGTTGCTCCTTTTCTTTCTGGGGTTGTTTACCCGAGCACAGTGCAATCAACGGTGGGTGACATCTGCCACCCAGTGTCCAAGCCTGGGTATGTAAAAGTGCCCGAGAAGCAACTGAGACAGTTTAGAGAGGATCCCAAATGCATACCTTCATGTAGTCCTTGAATCAGATCTCTCCCAGAGCTTCAGGCATGAATCTTCTTCCATCAGGATGGAGCAGCCACCCTGGATGCTCCCAGTCTTTTTGGCAGGCCAGCTCTTGGCTTATCTTTAGATCATTTTCTGAGTATGTAGGTTGTGGCTGTAACACTGGGGATGGCATGGTCACAGCCACTACCTTGGGGATTTGTGGCATAGTCCTGGCATTTGAGATCCACCGGTCCGGGGGACTGGTTAGGAGTGGTTCAACCATAGGTCCCCCTACCACAGCAATATCCTGTCCCAGTGTAAGCTTCCTAGCTTCTATGACTAGGATGGCCGTGGCAGCCTCAGCTCGCATGCAGCTCAGCCATCCTGCACCTACAGAGTCCAGTTTCTTTGAAAGATAGGCCACAGGTCTCTTCCATGGCCGCAAGTTCTCAGTTAGCACTTCTTTTGCTGTGCCTCTGGCCTCACATAGACAATTGGAAGGGCTTTACTATGTCTAGTAGGGCAAGAGAGGTTGCCCATATGAGCGACTTTTTAAAGGATTCAAACGCTTGTTGTTCTACTTCAGTCCATTTAAGTTCTTTTTCCTTTCCCCAGTACTTGCATATAGGGGTTTCGTTGTTTTTGCAAATCCCAAATTCCACAATGGACAGTACCCCACAGCTCCTAGAAACTCTTGCAACTGCCTCTTAGTCTCAGGGACTGGGATTTTGAGGATCGCCTCAGTGCGGCTGGGGGACAAGGTCCGTTTTCCCTCCTCCAGTTGGTAGCCTAGGTATACAGCTTTATGGACACACAGTTGAGCCTTTCTTGCAGATACCCTGTACCCCAATGGGCCAAGGACTATTATCAGGTCCTTGGTAGCCCGTTGGCATTCCTCCAGGGTTTCGGAGGCCAGGAGGAGGTCATCTGCATACTGGAGCAAGGTGGTTTGGGGGTGTTCCTCCTTGTGTCCCTGTAAGTCTTCACTGGGTTGATGTGCAGGGGACACGGGTATGGAGAACAAAGCATCCTTTAAGTCCAAAACAGTATAACAAATTCAGTTTGACGGGATAGTACTCAGGAGGGTCTCGGGGTTTGGCACATGGGGTGGCCCGTTTCTATCCTCTCATTTGCCTCTCTGAGATCCTGCACCGGTTGGAAGTCCTCAGTTCCCGGCTTCTGCATGGGCAGCAGGGGAGCATTCCATGTGGACTTGCAGAGGACCCAAATGCCTGTCCTCTTTAGTCTGCAAATGGGAACAGAAATACCCACTTTTGCTATCCAGGGAGTAGGGTTAGCTTGACACACCGGTGTAGCTGAGCTCAGAAGTTGTACGACCCCAGGCACCTGAAGTTCAGAAAGGTCTGGCAGGTTGTTCTCTGCCCAAACAAAAGGAATATCTTTTAGCGATTTATCAAGAAGTTCCTTTGAGCAGGTCTCTTCTGCTCCTTGATAAAACACATATCACTCTGACATTGGAGCGGTGAGCAAAACTTTTGGCTTTTCAAGTTCAAGGGTTAAGGTGGTTGTAGCAGATGAGAAAGTACTTATGGCTGCCATTTTTCATAATAAGTCACGATCAATTAGGGGAAAGGGGCATTGAGGCATTACCAGGAAGGAGAGTGTGTGTAACTAACTGTCTCTTGTGCTAAATCTGTTATTCTGGCCGTTGTCCATGAGTGTGCTTGGGTCTGCCCTGGGGCCCCTGTAATGAAAGCCTTTCCTTTTGACAAGGCACCTGTAGTCTTTTCTGAAACCAAGAAGGTGACCCCTTTGTCCACCTAGAAATTTACTGGCTGGCTCCCTACATGGAGAGTGAGCATGGGCTCTTTGGGGTCAAGTGAAACAGAGCCTGGACACCTTTATTCAGCTTCGAGCATTATTGTCTGTAGCTTCGATTTTTCTAGGCGAGGACTAGGCCCGTTCCCTCTAGTGGTGGCTCGTCTGCCTCTCCTGGGCTTTTCAAGGCACTGATTTTTCCAATGTCACTGTTTTGTATAGTAGGTACATGGATACTTCCTCAGGACTAGGCGAGTGAGAAGCGGGGTATTAGGGTTAGCCATTCTTAGTTGAACCAAAACTGCTCTGGTCGTTCTCGCAAGCCTTCTGAACACCCATTTCCTTCATGACATTCCCTTGGGCGACGTCTGCACAGCCTACCTCCCCAATATCAGCTAGTTCATTTACACTTCCTAGCTACTTTATTTTCTTTTCATGGTGGCTTCTGTCAGCCCCAAATGGCTTCACTCTTGTCAAAGCTGTTTCAGCTTTTCCCAGAGATCCTACACAGTCGCCATTGTAGCCGAGAGGTAACAGGGTCTGTGACCATGGCCAAGATGGCACCCACCAGTCCAAACATGTGGAAGGGCGCTGCCTAGGGAGCTGGGTGAAGAGGCCTGGGAGTTAGCCCTGCCTGGTCCCGGGAGCCAAAAGTTTCCCTTATCCCCTCCATTCCCTTTGCCTTTCTCCTGGTTTTTCAAACAAGCTGCTCTAGCCCTATAACGCCAAGCACAAAATTGTCATAATTCTTAATGAAAACGTATCAGGTACCCAAATTATAGATGTGACAATTTGGTCACATTTCAAAAACACTGAAAATTTTATGCTTTTAAAATATATTTTGAATGCCATATATATTGATAACTATGAAAGTAAAGAATAAAAACCAAAAAAAAAATTCCTAAATTTAAAACTTGAGGTGTTATAGGGCTAGTGTTCTTCCAGATTTGGTTTGTTCCTTCTTACAGGCTGGTTTTCCGTGGCCCAGGCTTAGGCCAATGGCGTTCGGAAGCCTAGGCGGAGTCACTGTTACCTTTAGGCTTTCAGTGATGCTGCTTCAGGCACTTTTGGGGACAGCTCTTACTTAATACACAGCTCCTCTGCCATGATGTTCCAGCCAGAAATTCCAATTTCCCTTAAGGTTCCCTGAGCTGCCACGTGTCCCTTCCCTTCAGAGATTTGAGCATCAGCCCCGCCAGCAGGCGTCTTGGAGGGCCTTGGAGCCATCCCAAGCAATGGTCCTCCTAGCCTGTTGTCCAGAAAAATGGTTGGACCTAAAGGTCGCCCTCGGCGGCTAGTCCTTGACCCCTTCCCTTGGGCTGAGGCATGAGATTCAGGACAACCCAGGGGTGCGCTCTCAAAGTGGGGGTTATTGACCTGGAGACAGCAAGCTGTCAATCGCCTCCTTGTTTTGTGCTTTCTAGATGGGACTTAGCAGCTTGATGCTCAGGATTTGCCCCCTTGCATGAATCGTGTCCAATTGGGATAGAGTTGATACAGAGAGGCTGGGCAAACGAAAGCTGATAGATTCACTTTGCAACTCTATTTGGCCACAGTATCGTTTTGAGAAAGGAGAATGGTGGGCAGAGAATGGTACGCTTTCCCTTCCAACCGTGATTCACCGGGAACAGTTCGGTAGAGTGCCGGGAAAGTGGGGGGAGATGCCAGGACTTAGAGCATTTCTCCTCTCGAGGAGCAGTAGGAGACCTTCATCCCCAGTGCACCCAGGAACCCCTAAGGCAGGCGTCCTCAAACTGTGGTCCATGGGGCACATGTGGCGCCATGCCATTTATCCCACACTTGGGGTGTTTTTGCTGCCACTGCCTGTCCTGCTTAGCAGCCGACTCGTGCAGTGTGCATAGGAATTTGTCCATAGGTTTTTTGAAAACCATAGTCTGGCCCTCCAACGGTCGGAGAGACAATGAACTGGCCCCCTGTGTAAACAATTTGAGGACCCCTGCCCTAAGGGATCCTGGACTTCAGGTCACTATTGTCCCAGCCCTGAACCCTCCCTGAACATTCTACCCCTAGTAGAGGCACCAGGGGCATTTGGTCCCAGGGTAACTTACAAGCCTTTTACTCAAATGGAACCCGAGAAAATTAAAAACGACACAGGCAGTTACTCTACTTTTGATCCCTGTTGAATCCGCCTGTAGCATCCCAATATTACAATTTAACCCTATAACGCCGAGCATGACCTTTCCCTAACATTTAATGAAATGAATATAAATGTATATATATTGATAACTATGAATGTAATGAATCAAAACGAAATTTTTTTTGCCCAAAAATTTAAAAGTGAGGCGTTATAGGGTTAAAAAGAAAGATAGTTCTTATCAGAGGGGCCAATGCCTTAGGATCATAAGTGAAGCGGTGATCCCACTGCACCCAGTAGTGCCCAAACCCTGAACCCCCCTAGGGGAAATTGTGAATGCTTTTACCCCCGTGCCGGTACTTAGAATGAGCAAACACACACGCCTGATAATCCTAAGATTTTTACTTACTTCCTGTGATACTCACCTACTTTCAAGGGCACTCCCACCTCACAATCCTAGCCTTGTCTCAGTTAAACTGTTCACCCTTTTGTGCGTTTGTTGGTTTTTCCAGAAGTTCTCAAGTTACCAAAGCCCCTAATCCAAGTGTGCCAGCTCCAGGACCACCATCTCCTGGACCACTTCAACCTTATCCATCCTAGCGCTGAATGGACAACCCCTCCCAGCAGAGCAGGAAGGGTGTGGACCCAAAGCCCCACTTCGCCCGTTTTGCCAGCAGGAAGTAGCTAGAGATGTCGTCGCCCAGTACCCCAAAGATTTGGGTCCACATCTCTTCAGGGTGGAAATGTTAGGTAGCTAGCATAGGGACTGGGGTGTCCATTACACATGCTCAGAGGGCCCAGTTAGTGGCCCAGGAAGGAGTGGCACACTGTGCGTGCTCAGAGGTCCAGGTTTCTGGCCAGGAAGGGCAGGTCCACCTGGGTGGGCGCTGCACCTGCATCGACCCACCTAGGCCAAGTATATTCAATTCAGCCACTAGGATCGACCAGGGTTGCCCACCACACCTCCCTAACTCTCCTAAACCTCACTTGGATCACAAACCAGGCTTTGGCGTGAATTCTTTCTCACGCAGAACCAAGGCCCGAGGGATATCTGTCCCCAGAGAGATCTGACCAACCCAGGAAAGCTCTTTGGAGGCAGCAGGAGTGGACGTGAGTGGCTGGTGGATACTGTTCAGATGCATGGCTTTCTGCTTGGAAGGGTTTTTAGTCTCGGCTGACAGGATCAGAGGAGGTAGTATGTCTGGATCACATAGTATCCATGTCCACAAATGAGCTGCCCATTCCAAAGTCCTGACAGTGCTTTTGGAAAACACTGTGCTTTGGAATGTCACCCCTTGCAGAGGGCAGTGGGAGGGGCTGGGACCCAGGTATGCTGCCCCTTGCTCCCAGTTGCCGGTTTCTGGATCCTGATTATATCTCTCACAGGATCAGTTAGTGGGCTTGTTGTCTGCCTCAGGCTTTGTTCACCGAGGTCCTCCAGCTAGGTGGTGGTGTGTGTGCATGAGCAGAGGCTTCCTGCCAATCCCCCATGAGTTGAAGAGCTCCCCTGGTGTGGGCTCCGTGAAAGAGGTGCCACAGACAGCAGGACTACCCAGGAGGGTGGGCCCTACAGGAACCAGAGGGCCATTCCCCCTGTGGAATGACCTCAGAGCCCCGCCTCTCTCACTGTCCAGCTGCCGGGGCTGTGGACCCTAAGCTTCATGCCTCACATAGGAATAGACACAGGGTGAGGCGACTGCAGCACCTGCTTTTGCTGGTCTAATCCAGCCTGAGATCATCCTAGCATCAGCCCTCTGCCAGGGTCTTTTTTTCCTCTCCTTTTATAGGGGCTCATACAACAATAACCACAATACGTGCAAACATCACTGATATAAGGCACATTTGTACATTCATTGCCCTCATTATTCTCAAAATATCTTCTCTCCACCCAAGCCCCTGGCCTCAGCTCCTCATTCCCCCCGCCCCCATTCTCACTACCCCTCCTCATAAATCCTTCATCATTTACTAATTATTATTTTGTCATATCTTGCACTGTCTGATGTCCCCCTTCACCCCGTTTTCTTTTGAGGTTTTATGTAGATCCTTGTCATCGGTTCCCTGCTGCCAGCCTACCCTCCCTCCACCCTCCCAGCATCCCCATTCATAACACTGGTCCTAAAGGGCTCATCCACCTTGAATTCCCTGTGTTTCTAGGTCCTATCTGTCCCAGTGTACATTCTCTGGTCTAGACAGATTTGAAAGTTATAATTGGGATCTTGATAGTGAGGGGAGAGGAAGCATTGAGGAGCTAGAGGAAAGTTGTGTTTCACCGTTGCTGTCTAGTACCCTGTGTAGGCTTGTCTCTTCCCCAAGACCTTACTTAAGGGAATGTCCAGTGTACTGCAAATGGGCTTTGGCTCTCTACCCAGCATTCCCTGCTCATTCGCAATGAGATTTTTTTGTGCTGATGATGCCTGATCCCTTTGATACCTCGTGATCGCACAGGCTGGTATGCTTATTCCATGTGGGCTCTGTTGTTTCTGAGCTACATGGCCGCTTGCTTATCCTTCAGGCCTTTAAGACCTCAGACGCCATATCTTTTGATAACAGGGCACCATCAGCTTTCTTGACCACATTTTCTTATGCAACCGCTTAGACTTCAGGGAACGTGTCGGGAAGGTGAGCATCATAGAATGCCAATGTAATAGAACAAGGTATTCTTGCAATGAGAGAGTCCTTGAGTGGAGGCCCAAAGGCCATCTGCTACCTTAATAGGACACCTATAAAGATATGGACATAGGTGTATTTCCCCATGCTCACAGATAAATATATTTACATCTGTGCGTGCCTTTCTTTAGACCTCTATAACTGGCCCGTGCTTCCTAGGTCGCTCTGCTATTCCCTTTCATTTCCCTCTTGTGCCCACTGCCATGCTCAGTCTTCATTTGGGTTTCAGTAAATCCTCTTGGTTCCTTCACCCTTGATCACGCCCTACCAGGATTCCTACATCGCCCTCACCACGGATTTGCATCCACTTGTTGTTCCCTTGTCTCTGGGTTTCTTGACATCACTCCCTTTCCCCCCAACTCCCTCTTTCCCGTGGCCCTCCCGCGAAGTGTTGGTCCCCTTTTTCTCTCCTGCAGATTGTGCATCCAGCATCTCTTTTTAGACATACAGTAGAGGTAATAACATGCACAAACAAAAGACAGAGCGAAAGCAAGCACCAAAAGAAAGAAAACAGCCAAAATCCAATGACCATCAAAGAAAACACAACTCCTCAAGAAAGGAAAGCTTGTAGTTAGTTCACGGACTGCTTGTTGGCCCTTAGCAGTGTTTTCCAGTCCAGTCTGTGCGGGCACCAAGTCCTGCCCCCAAAGTCCTCCTTTGGCATTCCCTGGGGACCTTGTTGCTCCACTTCCTTGCTCTTCTGCTGCACACCCTTAGTGCTATGCCTCGGTGTGGCGGGATCCGTTCCCGCACTGTCTCTCCAGTGTTGTCTATTCTAGGGCTGTGGGTCTTTGAGGGACGTCGTGTCTCATCTTGGGCTGGCCATGTGGTCTTCTGTGTGGACTGTCTTCTCTGAGTGGGAACATGATCCTCAAGGCAGGATCCCGGAGCCCACTGAGTGACTTTCTCTCCAGCAGCTTCTAGGTAGGCTCTGCCCCATGAGGGGCCGTGAGGTGCCTGTGTAAACCTGAGTCTGCTGGAGGTTAGAATAGCAGTCCACAGATGTGTTTGTGCTTGGGGGAAACAGTGGGTGCTGTCAGCAATACTCGGAGAAAAACAATTAAGTTCTGTAAAGCCTTAATTTTGAGGGATTTTCTGTCTTTCTGGGTGTCCATCTTTTCAGGATATGCTCAGGGTTGGTTTTTTTTTGTTTTTTTTTTACTTATGACTGATGAATCCACGGCCCCCTCCCCACTATTTTAACAGCAGTTGGTGTGTTGTAAGAATCACTTGGTATGGGCCAGTCCACCTGGGTTCTAAGGTGTCTGGTTGGTGCTTCTTTACCCATGTCCAGTTTCCTGGTTGCACGTTGTTGGCTGCCTGTTCCCTTTCCCTTGGTTAGGCCCAAAATGAAGGTGTCAGAGCAGATGATTTGTCTCTCACCTGTTGCACAGCCTGCAGGCACTCGATGAGGGAACGATTAGTGACTTCCATTATTTCTACTTCCTTCAATCTTGGGAGGATTTGGGGAAGGTCTGCCAAACATAAATTCAAATGGGGTCATGCTTTTCACATAGGGAGTGCATCGGACTTGAAGTAGGGCAAAAGGTAAAGTAAGGATCAACCCAGGTCTCGCCAGGTCCTAAATGCAACTTAACGAACAATTCCTTTAGGGTTCTGTTTATTTTTTCTACTTGCCCTGAAGAGCTTCCAGTTAATATTTAGAAGCATTGCTAAGACTTTCGTAATTTGAGCAATAAATGTTGGGCCATTGTTGGACCCCAAGGTGGTGGGAAGGCCAAATCTAGGGACAATTTTAGTTACTAATAATTTACACACAGTGGCAGCAGTTTCCTTCTTTGTTGGGAAGGCTTCCACCCATCCAGAACAGGTGTCTACGAACACCAGCAAATATCGGTAGCCATACTTTCTAAGTTTGATATCCATAAAGTCCACCTCCCAGAATTCTCCAGGACTACTACCTCGAGCTCGTGGTTGGGGTTGCTCCTTTTCTTTCTGGGGTTGTTTACCCGAGCACAGTGCAATCAACGGTGGGTGACATCTGCCACCCAGTGTCCAAGCCTGGGTATGTAAAAGTGCCCGAGAAGCAACTGAGACAGTTTAGAGAGGATCCCAAATGCATACCTTCATGTAGTCCTTGAATCAGATCTCTCCCAGAGCTTCTGGCATGAATCTTCTTCCATCAGGATGGAGCAGCCACCCTGGATGCTCCCAGTCTTTTTGGCAGGCCAGCTCTTGGCTTATCTTTAGATCATTTTCTGAGTATGTAGGTTGTGGCTGTAACACTGGGGATGGCATGGTCACAGCCACTACCTTGGGGATTTGTGGCATAGTCCTGGCATTTGAGATCCACCGGTCCGGGGGACTGGTTAGGAGTGGTTCAACCATAGGTCCCCCTACCACAGCAATATCCTGTCCCAGTGTAAGCTTCCTAGCTTCTATGACTAGGATGGCCGTGGCAGCCTCAGCTCGCATGCAGCTCAGCCATCCTGCACCTACAGAGTCCAGTTTCTTTGAAAGATAGGCCACAGGTCTCTTCCATGGCCGCAAGTTCTCAGTTAGCACTTCTTTTGCTGTGCCTCTGGCCTCACATAGACAATTGGAAGGGCTTTACTATGTCTAGTAGGGCAAGAGAGGTTGCCCATATGAGCGACTTTTTAAAGGATTCAAACGCTTGTTGTTCTACTTCAGTCCATTTAAGTTCTTTTTCCTTTCCCCAGTACTTGCATATAGGGGTTTCGTTGTTTTTGCAAATCCCAAATTCCACAATGGACAGTACCCCACAGCTCCTAGAAACTCTTGCAACTGCCTCTTAGTCTCAGGGACTGGGATTTTGAGGATCGCCTCAGTGCGGCTGGGGGACAAGGTCCGTTTTCCCTCCTCCAGTTGGTAGCCTAGGTATACAGCTTTATGGACACACAGTTGAGCCTTTCTTGCAGATACCCTGTACCCCAATGGGCCAAGGACTATTATCAGGTCCTTGGTAGCCCGTTGGCATTCCTCCAGGGTTTCGGAGGCCAGGAGGAGGTCATCTGCATACTGGAGCAAGGTGGTTTGGGGGTGTTCCTCCTTGTGTCCCTGTAAGTCTTCACTGGGTTGATGTGCAGGGGACACGGGTATGGAGAACAAAGCATCCTTTAAGTCCAAAACAGTATAACAAATTCAGTTTGACGGGATAGTACTCAGGAGGGTCTCGGGGTTTGGCACATGGGGTGGCCCGTTTCTATCCTCTCATTTGCCTCTCTGAGATCCTGCACCGGTTGGAAGTCCTCAGTTCCCGGCTTCTGCATGGGCAGCAGGGGAGCATTCCATGTGGACTTGCAGAGGACCCAAATGCCTGTCCTCTTTAGTCTGCAAATGGGAACAGAAATACCCACTTTTGCTATCCAGGGAGTAGGGTTAGCTTGACACACCGGTGTAGCTGAGCTCAGAAGTTGTACGACCCCAGGCACCTGAAGTTCAGAAAGGTCTGGCAGGTTGTTCTCTGCCCAAACAAAAGGAATATCTTTTAGCGATTTATCAAGAAGTTCCTTTGAGCAGGTCTCTTCTGCTCCTTGATAAAACACATATCACTCTGACATTGGAGCGGTGAGCAAAACTTTTGGCTTTTCAAGTTCAAGGGTTAAGGTGGTTGTAGCAGATGAGAAAGTACTTATGGCTGCCATTTTTCATAATAAGTCACGATCAATTAGGGGAAAGGGGCATTGAGGCATTACCAGGAAGGAGAGTGTGTGTAACTAACTGTCTCTTGTGCTAAATCTGTTATTCTGGCCGTTGTCCATGAGTGTGCTTGGGTCTGCCCTGGGGCCCCTGTAATGAAAGCCTTTCCTTTTGACAAGGCACCTGTAGTCTTTTCTGAAACCAAGAAGGTGACCCCTTTGTCCACCTAGAAATTTACTGGCTGGCTCCCTACATGGAGAGTGAGCATGGGCTCTTTGGGGTCAAGTGAAACAGAGCCTGGACACCTTTATTCAGCTTCGAGCATTATTGTCTGTAGCTTCGATTTTTCTAGGCGAGGACTAGGCCCGTTCCCTCTAGTGGTGGCTCGTCTGCCTCTCCTGGGCTTTTCAAGGCACTGATTTTTCCAATGTCACTGTTTTGTATAGTAGGTACATGGATACTTCCTCAGGACTAGGCGAGTGAGAAGCGGGGTATTAGGGTTAGCCATTCTTAGTTGAACCAAAACTGCTCTGGTCGTTCTCGCAAGCCTTCTGAACACCCATTTCCTTCATGACATTCCCTTGGGCGACGTCTGCACAGCCTACCTCCCCAATATCAGCTAGTTCATTTACACTTCCTAGCTACTTTATTTTCTTTTCATGGTGGCTTCTGTCAGCCCCAAATGGCTTCACTCTTGTCAAAGCTGTTTCAGCTTTTCCCAGAGATCCTACACAGTCGCCATTGTAGCCGAGAGGTAACAGGGTCTGTGACCATGGCCAAGATGGCACCCACCAGTCCAAACATGTGGAAGGGCGCTGCCTAGGGAGCTGGGTGAAGAGGCCTGGGAGTTAGCCCTGCCTGGTCCCGGGAGCCAAAAGTTTCCCTTATCCCCTCCATTCCCTTTGCCTTTCTCCTGGTTTTTCAAACAAGCTGCTCTAGCCCTATAACGCCAAGCACAAAATTGTCATAATTCTTAATGAAAACGTATCAGGTACCCAAATTATAGATGTGACAATTTGGTCACATTTCAAAAACACTGAAAATTTTATGCTTTTAAAATATATTTTGAATGCCATATATATTGATAACTATGAAAGTAAAGAATAAAAACCAAAAAAAAAATTCCTAAATTTAAAACTTGAGGTGTTATAGGGCTAGTGTTCTTCCAGATTTGGTTTGTTCCTTCTTACAGGCTGGTTTTCCGTGGCCCAGGCTTAGGCCAATGGCGTTCGGAAGCCTAGGCGGAGTCACTGTTACCTTTAGGCTTTCAGTGATGCTGCTTCAGGCACTTTTGGGGACAGCTCTTACTTAATACACAGCTCCTCTGCCATGATGTTCCAGCCAGAAATTCCAATTTCCCTTAAGGTTCCCTGAGCTGCCACGTGTCCCTTCCCTTCAGAGATTTGAGCATCAGCCCCGCCAGCAGGCGTCTTGGAGGGCCTTGGAGCCATCCCAAGCAATGGTCCTCCTAGCCTGTTGTCCAGAAAAATGGTTGGACCTAAAGGTCGCCCTCGGCGGCTAGTCCTTGACCCCTTCCCTTGGGCTGAGGCATGAGATTCAGGACAACCCAGGGGTGCGCTCTCAAAGTGGGGGTTATTGACCTGGAGACAGCAAGCTGTCAATCGCCTCCTTGTTTTGTGCTTTCTAGATGGGACTTAGCAGCTTGATGCTCAGGATTTGCCCCCTTGCATGAATCGTGTCCAATTGGGATAGAGTTGATACAGAGAGGCTGGGCAAACGAAAGCTGATAGATTCACTTTGCAACTCTATTTGGCCACAGTATCGTTTTGAGAAAGGAGAATGGTGGGCAGAGAATGGTACGCTTTCCCTTCCAACCGTGATTCACCGGGAACAGTTCGGTAGAGTGCCGGGAAAGTGGGGGGAGATGCCAGGACTTAGAGCATTTCTCCTCTCGAGGAGCAGTAGGAGACCTTCATCCCCAGTGCACCCAGGAACCCCTAAGGCAGGCGTCCTCAAACTGTGGTCCATGGGGCACATGTGGCGCCATGCCATTTATCCCACACTTGGGGTGTTTTTGCTGCCACTGCCTGTCCTGCTTAGCAGCCGACTCGTGCAGTGTGCATAGGAATTTGTCCATAGGTTTTTTGAAAACCATAGTCTGGCCCTCCAACGGTCGGAGAGACAATGAACTGGCCCCCTGTGTAAACAATTTGAGGACCCCTGCCCTAAGGGATCCTGGACTTCAGGTCACTATTGTCCCAGCCCTGAACCCTCCCTGAACATTCTACCCCTAGTAGAGGCACCAGGGGCATTTGGTCCCAGGGTAACTTACAAGCCTTTTACTCAAATGGAACCCGAGAAAATTAAAAACGACACAGGCAGTTACTCTACTTTTGATCCCTGTTGAATCCGCCTGTAGCATCCCAATATTACAATTTAACCCTATAACGCCGAGCATGACCTTTCCCTAACATTTAATGAAATGAATATAAATGTATATATATTGATAACTATGAATGTAATGAATCAAAACGAAATTTTTTTTGCCCAAAAATTTAAAAGTGAGGCGTTATAGGGTTAAAAAGAAAGATAGTTCTTATCAGAGGGGCCAATGCCTTAGGATCATAAGTGAAGCGGTGATCCCACTGCACCCAGTAGTGCCCAAACCCTGAACCCCCCTAGGGGAAATTGTGAATGCTTTTACCCCCGTGCCGGTACTTAGAATGAGCAAACACACACGCCTGATAATCCTAAGATTTTTACTTACTTCCTGTGATACTCACCTACTTTCAAGGGCACTCCCACCTCACAATCCTAGCCTTGTCTCAGTTAAACTGTTCACCCTTTTGTGCGTTTGTTGGTTTTTCCAGAAGTTCTCAAGTTACCAAAGCCCCTAATCCAAGTGTGCCAGCTCCAGGACCACCATCTCCTGGACCACTTCAACCTTATCCATCCTAGCGCTGAATGGACAACCCCTCCCAGCAGAGCAGGAAGGGTGTGGACCCAAAGCCCCACTTCGCCCGTTTTGCCAGCAGGAAGTAGCTAGAGATGTCGTCGCCCAGTACCCCAAAGATTTGGGTCCACATCTCTTCAGGGTGGAAATGTTAGGTAGCTAGCATAGGGACTGGGGTGTCCATTACACATGCTCAGAGGGCCCAGTTAGTGGCCCAGGAAGGAGTGGCACACTGTGCGTGCTCAGAGGTCCAGGTTTCTGGCCAGGAAGGGCAGGTCCACCTGGGTGGGCGCTGCACCTGCATCGACCCACCTAGGCCAAGTATATTCAATTCAGCCACTAGGATCGACCAGGGTTGCCCACCACACCTCCCTAACTCTCCTAAACCTCACTTGGATCACAAACCAGGCTTTGGCGTGAATTCTTTCTCACGCAGAACCAAGGCCCGAGGGATATCTGTCCCCAGAGAGATCTGACCAACCCAGGAAAGCTCTTTGGAGGCAGCAGGAGTGGACGTGAGTGGCTGGTGGATACTGTTCAGATGCATGGCTTTCTGCTTGGAAGGGTTTTTAGTCTCGGCTGACAGGATCAGAGGAGGTAGTATGTCTGGATCACATAGTATCCATGTCCACAAATGAGCTGCCCATTCCAAAGTCCTGACAGTGCTTTTGGAAAACACTGTGCTTTGGAATGTCACCCCTTGCAGAGGGCAGTGGGAGGGGCTGGGACCCAGGTATGCTGCCCCTTGCTCCCAGTTGCCGGTTTCTGGATCCTGATTATATCTCTCACAGGATCAGTTAGTGGGCTTGTTGTCTGCCTCAGGCTTTGTTCACCGAGGTCCTCCAGCTAGGTGGTGGTGTGTGTGCATGAGCAGAGGCTTCCTGCCAATCCCCCATGAGTTGAAGAGCTCCCCTGGTGTGGGCTCCGTGAAAGAGGTGCCCCAGACAGCAGGACTACCCAGGAGGGTGGGCCCTACAGGAACCAGAGGGCCATTCCCCCTGTGGAATGACCTCAGAGCCCCGCCTCTCTCACTGTCCAGCTGCCGGGGCTGTGGACCCTAAGCTTCATGCCTCACATAGGAATAGACACAGGGTGAGGCGACTGCAGCACCTGCTTTTGCTGGTCTAATCCAGCCTGAGATCATCCTAGCATCAGCCCTCTGCCAGGGTCTTTTTTTCCTCTCCTTTTATAGGGGCTCATACAACAATAACCACAATACGTGCAAACATCACTGATATAAGGCACATTTGTACATTCATTGCCCTCATTATTCTCAAAATATCTTCTCTCCACCCAAGCCCCTGGCCTCAGCTCCTCATTCCCCCCGCCCCCATTCTCACTACCCCTCCTCATAAATCCTTCATCATTTACTAATTATTATTTTGTCATATCTTGCACTGTCTGATGTCCCCCTTCACCCCGTTTTCTTTTGAGGTTTTATGTAGATCCTTGTCATCGGTTCCCTGCTGCCAGCCTACCCTCCCTCCACCCTCCCAGCATCCCCATTCATAACACTGGTCCTAAAGGGCTCATCCACCTTGAATTCCCTGTGTTTCTAGGTCCTATCTGTCCCAGTGTACATTCTCTGGTCTAGACAGATTTGAAAGTTATAATTGGGATCTTGATAGTGAGGGGAGAGGAAGCATTGAGGAGCTAGAGGAAAGTTGTGTTTCACCGTTGCTGTCTAGTACCCTGTGTAGGCTTGTCTCTTCCCCAAGACCTTACTTAAGGGAATGTCCAGTGTACTGCAAATGGGCTTTGGCTCTCTACCCAGCATTCCCTGCTCATTCGCAATGAGATTTTTTTGTGCTGATGATGCCTGATCCCTTTGATACCTCGTGATCGCACAGGCTGGTATGCTTATTCCATGTGGGCTCTGTTGTTTCTGAGCTACATGGCCGCTTGCTTACCCTTCAGGCCTTTAAGACCTCAGACGCCATATCTTTTGATAACAGGGCACCATCAGCTTTCTTGACCACATTTGCTTATGCAACCGCTTAGACTTCAGGGAACGTGTCGGGAAGGTGAGCATCATAGAATGCCAATGTAATAGAACAAGGTATTCTTGCAATGAGAGAGTCCTTGAGTGGAGGCCCAAAGGCCATCTGCTACCTTAATAGGACACCTATAAAGATATGGACATAGGTGTATTTCCCCATGCTCACAGATAAATATATTTACATCTGTGCGTGCCTTTCTTTAGACCTCTATAACTGGCCCGTGCTTCCTAGGTCGCTCTGCTATTCCCTTTCATTTCCCTCTTGTGCCCACTGCCATGCTCAGTCTTCATTTGGGTTTCAGTAAATCCTCTTGGTTCCTTCACCCTTGATCACGCCCTACCAGGATTCCTACATCGCCCTCACCACGGATTTGCATCCACTTGTTGTTCCCTTGTCTCTGGGTTTCTTGACATCACTCCCTTTCCCCCCAACTCCCTCTTTCCCGTGGCCCTCCCGCGAAGTGTTGGTCCCCTTTTTCTCTCCTGCAGATTGTGCATCCAGCATCTCTTTTTAGACATACAGTAGAGGTAATAACATGCACAAACAAAAGGCAGAGCGAAAGCAAGCACCAAAAGAAAGAAAACAGCCAAAATCCAATGACCATCAAAGAAAACACAACTCCTCAAGAAAGGAAAGCTTGTAGTTAGTTCACGGACTGCTTGTTGGCCCTTAGCAGTGTTTTCCAGTCCAGTCTGTGCGGGCACCAAGTCCTGCCCCCAAAGTCCTCCTTTGGCATTCCCTGGGGACCTTGTTGCTCCACTTCCTTGCTCTTCTGCTGCACACCCTTAGTGCTATGCCTCGGTGTGGCGGGATCCGTTCCCGCACTGTCTCTCCAGTGTTGTCTATTCTAGGGCTGTGGGTCTTTGAGGGACGTCGTGTCTCATCTTGGGCTGGCCATGTGGTCTTCTGTGTGGACTGTCTTCTCTGAGTGGGAACATGATCCTCAAGGCAGGATCCCGGAGCCCACTGAGTGACTTTCTCTCCAGCAGCTTCTAGGTAGGCTCTGCCCCATGAGGGGCCGTGAGGTGCCTGTGTAAACCTGAGTCTGCTGGAGGTTAGAATAGCAGTCCACAGATGTGTTTGTGCTTGGGGGAAACAGTGGGTGCTGTCAGCAATACTCGGAGAAAAACAATTAAGTTCTGTAAAGCCTTAATTTTGAGGGATTTTCTGTCTTTCTGGGTGTCCATCTTTTCAGGATATGCTCAGGGTTGGTTTTTTTTTGTTTTTTTTTTACTTATGACTGATGAATCCACGGCCCCCTCCCCACTATTTTAACAGCAGTTGGTGTGTTGTAAGAATCACTTGGTATGGGCCAGTCCACCTGGGTTCTAAGGTGTCTGGTTGGTGCTTCTTTACCCATGTCCAGTTTCCTGGTTGCACGTTGTTGGCTGCCTGTTCCCTTTCCCTTGGTTAGGCCCAAAATGAAGGTGTCAGAGCAGATGATTTGTCTCTCACCTGTTGCACAGCCTGCAGGCACTCGATGAGGGAACGATTAGTGACTTCCATTATTTCTACTTCCTTCAATCTTGGGAGGATTTGGGGAAGGTCTGCCAAACATAAATTCAAATGGGGTCATGCTTTTCACATAGGGAGTGCATCGGACTTGAAGTAGGGCAAAAGGTAAAGTAAGGATCAACCCAGGTCTCGCCAGGTCCTAAATGCAACTTAACGAACAATTCCTTTAGGGTTCTGTTTATTTTTTCTACTTGCCCTGAAGAGCTTCCAGTTAATATTTAGAAGCATTGCTAAGACTTTAGTAATTTGAGCAATAAATGTTGGGCCATTGTTGGACCCCAAGGTGGTGGGAAGGCCAAATCTAGGGACAATTTTAGTTACTAATAATTTACACACAGTGGCAGCAGTTTCCTTCTTTGTTGGGAAGGCTTCCACCCATCCAGAACAGGTGTCTACGAACACCAGCAAATATCGGTAGCCATACTTTCTAAGTTTGATATCCATAAAGTCCACCTCCCAGAATTCTTCAGGACTACTACCTCGAGCTCGTGGTTGGGGTTGCTCCTTTTCTTTCTGGGGTTGTTTACCCGAGCACAGTGCAATCAACGGTGGGTGACATCTGCCACCCAGTGTCCAAGCCTGGGTATGTAAAAGTGCCCGAGAAGCAACTGAGACAGTTTAGAGAGGATCCCAAATGCATACCTTCATGTAGTCCTTGAATCAGATCTCTCCCAGAGCTTCTGGCATGAATCTTCTTCCATCAGGATGGAGCAGCCACCCTGGATGCTCCCAGTCTTTTTGGCAGGCCAGCTCTTGGCTTATCTTTAGATCATTTTCTGAGTATGTAGGTTGTGGCTGTAACACTGGGGATGGCATGGTCACAGCCACTACCTTGGGGATTTGTGGCATAGTCCTGGCATTCGAGATCCACCGGTCCGGGGGACTGGTTAGGAGTGGTTCAACCATAGGTCCCCCTACCACAGCAATATCCTGTCCCAGTGTAAGCTTCCTAGCTTCTATGACTAGGATGGCCGTGGCAGCCTCAGCTCGCATGCAGCTCAGCCATCCTGCACCTACAGAGTCCAGTTTCTTTGAAAGATAGGCCACAGGTCTCTTCCATGGCCGCAAGTTCTCAGTTAGCACTTCTTTTGCTGTGCCTCTGGCCTCACATAGACAATTGGAAGGGCTTTACTATGTCTAGTAGGGCAAGAGAGGTTGCCCATATGAGCGACTTTTTAAAGGATTCAAACGCTTGTTGTTCTACTTCAGTCCATTTAAGTTCTTTTTCCTTTCCCCAGTACTTGCATATAGGGGTTTCGTTGTTTTTGCAAATCCCAAATTCCACAATGGACAGTACCCCACAGCTCCTAGAAACTCTTGCAACTGCCTCTTAGTCTCAGGGACTGGGATTTTGAGGATCGCCTCAGTGCGGCTGGGGGACAAGGTCCGTTTTCCCTCCTCCAGTTGGTAGCCTAGGTATACAGCTTTATGGACACACAGTTGAGCCTTTCTTGCAGATACCCTGTACCCCAATGGGCCAAGGACTATTATCAGGTCCTTGGTAGCCCGTTGGCATTCCTCCAGGGTTTCGGAGGCCAGGAGGAGGTCATCTGCATACTGGAGCAAGGTGGTTTGGGGGTGTTCCTCCTTGTGTCCCTGTAAGTCTTCACTGGGTTGATGTGCAGGGGACACGGGTATGGAGAACAAAGCATCCTTTAAGTCCAAAACAGTATAACAAATTCAGTTTGACGGGATAGTACTCAGGAGGGTCTCGGGGTTTGGCACATGGGGTGGCCCGTTTCTATCCTCTCATTTGCCTCTCTGAGATCCTGCACCGGTTGGAAGTCCTCAGTTCCCGGCTTCTGCATGGGCAGCAGGGGAGCATTCCATGTGGACTTGCAGAGGACCCAAATGCCTGTCCTCTTTAGTCTGCAAATGGGAACAGAAATACCCACTTTTGCTATCCAGGGAGTAGGGTTAGCTTGACACACCGGTGTAGCTGAGCTCAGAAGTTGTACGACCCCAGGCACCTGAAGTTCAGAAAGGTCTGGCAGGTTGTTCTCTGCCCAAACAAAAGGAATATCTTTTAGCGATTTATCAAGAAGTTCCTTTGAGCAGGTCTCTTCTGCTCCTTGATAAAACACATATCACTCTGACATTGGAGCGGTGAGCAAAACTTTTGGCTTTTCAAGTTCAAGGGTTAAGGTGGTTGTAGCAGATGAGAAAGTAATTATGGCTGCCATTTTTCATAATAAGTCACGATCAATTAGGGGAAAGGGGCATTGAGGCATTACCAGGAAGGAGAGTGTGTGTAACTAACTGTCTCTTGTGCTAAATCTGTTATTCTGGCCGTTGTCCATGGGTGTGCTTGGGTCTGCCCTGGGGCCCCTGTAATGAAAGCCTTTCCTTTTGACAAGGCACCTGTAGTCTTTTCTGAAACCAAGAAGGTGACCCCTTTGTCCACCTAGAAATTTACTGGCTGGCTCCCTACATGGAGAGTGAGCATGGGCTCTTTGGGGTCAAGTGAAACAGAGCCTGGACACCTTTATTCAGCTTCGAGCATTATTGTCTGTAGCTTCGATTTTTCTAGGCGAGGACTAGGCCCGTTCCCTCTAGTGGTGGCTCGTCTGCCTCTCCTGGGCTTTTCAAGGCACTGATTTTTCCAATGTCACTGTTTTGTATAGTAGGTACATGGATACTTCCTCAGGACTAGGCGAGTGAGAAGCGGGGTATTAGGGTTAGCCATTCTTAGTTGAACCAAAACTGCTCTGGTCGTTCTCGCAAGCCTTCTGAACACCCATTTCCTTCATGACATTCCCTTGGGCGACGTCTGCACAGCCTACCTCCCCAATATCAGCTAGTTCATTTACACTTCCTAGCTACTTTATTTTCTTTTCATGGTGGCTTCTGTCAGCCCCAAATGGCTTCACTCTTGTCAAAGCTGTTTCAGCTTTTCCCAGAGATCCTACACAGTCGCCATTGTAGCCGAGAGGTAACAGGGTCTGTGACCATGGCCAAGATGGCACCCACCAGTCCAAACATGTGGAAGGGCGCTGCCTAGGGAGCTGGGTGAAGAGGCCTGGGAGTTAGCCCTGCCTGGTCCCGGGAGCCAAAAGTTTCCCTTATCCCCTCCATTCCCTTTGCCTTTCTCCTGGTTTTTCAAACAAGCTGCTCTAGCCCTATAACGCCAAGCACAAAATTGTCATAATTCTTAATGAAAACGTATCAGGTACCCAAATTATAGATGTGACAATTTGGTCACATTTCAAAAACACTGAAAATTTTATGCTTTTAAAATATATTTTGAATGCCATATATATTGATAACTATGAAAGTAAAGAATAAAAACCAAAAAAAAATTCCTAAATTTAAAACTTGAGGCGTTATAGGGCTAGTGTTCTTCCAGATTTGGTTTGTTCCTTCTTACAGGCTGGTTTTCCGTGGCCCAGGCTTAGGCCAATGGTGTTCGGAAGCCTAGGCGGAGTCACTGTTACCTTTAGGCTTTCAGTGATGCTGCTTCAGGCACTTTTGGGGACAGCTCTTACTTAATACACAGCTCCTCTGCCATGATGTTCCAGCCAGAAATTCCAATTTCCCTTAAGGTTCCCTGAGCTGCCACGTGTCCCTTCCCTTCAGAGATTTGAGCATCAGCCCCGCCAGCAGGCTTCTTGGAGGGCCTTGGAGCCATCCCAAGCAATGGTCCTACTAGCCTGTTGTCCAGAAAAATGGTTGGACCTTAAGGTCGCCCTCGGCGACTAGTCCTTGACCCCTTCCCTTGGGCTGAGGCATGAGATTCAGGGCAACCCAGGGGTGCGCTCTCAAAGTGGGGGTTATTGACCTGGAGGCAGCAAGCTGTCAATCGCCTCCTTGTTTTGTGCTTTCTAGATGGGACTTAGCAGCTTGATGCTCAGGATTTGCCCCCTTGCATGAATCGTGTCCAATTGGGATAGAGTTGATACAGAGTGGCTGGGCAAACAAAAGCTGATAGATTCACTTTGCAACTCTATTTGGCCACAGTATCATTTTGAGAAAGGAGAATGGTGGGCAGAGAATGGTACGCTTTCCCTTCCAACCGTGATTCACCGGGAACAGTTCGGTAGAGTGCCGGGAAAGTGGGGGGAGATGCCAGGACTTAGAGCATTTCTCCTCTCGAGGAGCAGTAGGAGACCTTCATCCCCAGTGCACCCAGGAACCCCTAAGGCAGGCGTCCTCAAACTGTGGTCCATGGGGCACATGTGGCGCCATGCCATTTATCCCACACTCGGGGTGTTTTTGCTGCCACTGCCTGTCCTGCTTAGCAGCCGACTCGTGCAGTGTGCATAGGAATTTGTCCATAGGTTTTTTGAAAACCATAGTCTGGCCCTCCAACGGTCGGAGAGACAATGAACTGGCCCCCTGTGTAAACAATTTGAGGACCCCTGCCCTAAGGGATCCTGGACTTCAGGTCACTATTGTCCCAGCCCTGAACCCTCCCTGAACATTCTACCCCTAGTAGAGGCACCAGGGGCATTTGGTCCCAGGGTAACTTACAAGCCTTTTACTCAAATGGAACCCGAGAAAATTAAAAATGACACAGGCAGTTACTCTACTTTTGATCCCTGTTGAATCCGCCTGTAGCATCCCAATATTACAATTTAACCCTATAACGCCGAGCATGACCTTTCCCTAACATTTAATGAAATGAATATAAATGTATATATATTGATAACTATGAAAGTAATGAATCAAAACGAAATTTTTTTTGCCCAAAAATTTAAAAGTGAGGCGTTATAGGGTTAAAAAGAAAGATAGTTCTTATCAGAGGGGCCAATGCCTTAGGATCATAAGTGAAGCGGTGATCCCACTGCACCCAGTAGTGCCCAAACCCTGGACCCCCTTAGGGGAAATTGTGAATGCTTTTACCCCCGTGCCGGTACTTAGAATGAGCAAACACACACGCCTGATAATCCTAAGATTTTTACTTACTTTTTGTGATACTCACCTACTTTCAAGGGCACTCCCACCTCACAATCCTAGCCTTGTCTCAGTTAAACTGTTCACCCTTTTGTGCGTTTGTTGGTTTTTCCAGAAGTTCTCAAGTTACCAAAGCCCCTAATCCAAGTGTGCCAGCTCCAGGACCACCATCTCCTGGACCACTTCAACCTTATCCATCCTAGCGCTGAATGGACAACCCCTCCCAGCAGAGCAGGAAGGGTGTGGACCCAAAGCCCCACTTCGCCCGTTTTGCCAGCAGGAAGTAGCTAGAGATGTCGTCGCCCAGTACCCCAAAGATTTGGGTCCACATCTCTTCAGGGTGGAAATGTTAGGTAGCTAGCATAGGGACTGAGGTGTCCATTACACATGCTCAGAGGGCCCAGTTAGTGGCCCAGGAAGGAGTGGCACACTGTGCGTGCTCAGAGGTCCAGGTTTCCGGCCAGGAAGGGCAGGTCCACCTGGGTGGGCGCTGCACCTGCATCGACCCACCTAGGCCAAGTATATTCAATTCAGCCACTAGGATCGACCAGGGTTGCCCACCACACCTCCCTAACTCTCCTAAACCTCACTTGGATCACAAACCAGGCTTTGGCGTGAATTCTTTCTCACGCAGAACCAAGGCCCGAGGGATATCTGTCCCCAGAGAGATCTGACCAACCCAGGAAAGCTCTTTGGAGGCAGCAGGAGTGGACGTGAGTGGCTGGTGGATACTGTTCAGATGCATGGCTTTCTGCTTGGAAGGGTTTTTAGTCTCGGCTGACAGGATCAGAGGAGGTAGTATGTCTGGATCACATAGTATCCATGTCCACAAATGAGCTGCCCATTCCAAAGTCCTGACAGTGCTTTTGGAAAACACTGTGCTTTGGAATGTCACCCCTTGCAGAGGGCAGTGGGAGGGGCTGGGACCCAGGTATGCTGCCCCTTGCTCCCAGTTGCCGGTTTCTGGATCCTGATTATATCTCTCACAGGATCAGTTAGTGGGCTTGTTGTCTGCCTCAGGCTTTGTTCACCGAGGTCCTCCAGCTAGGTGGTGGTGTGTGTGCATGAGCAGAGGCTTCCTGCCAATCCCCCATGAGTTGAAGAGCTCCCCTGGTGTGGGCTCCGTGAAAGAGGTGCCCCAGACAGCAGGACTACCCAGGAGGGTGGGCCCTACAGGAACCGGAGGGCCATTCCCCCTGTGGAATGACCTCAGAGCCCCGCCTCTCTCACTGTCCAGCTGCCGGGGCTGTGGACCCTAAGCTTCATGCCTCACATAGGAATAGACACAGGGTGAGGCGACTGCAGCACCTGCTTTTGCTGGTCTAATCCAGCCTGAGATCATCCTAGCATCAGCCCTCTGCCAGGGTCTTTTTTTCCTCTCCTTTTATAGGGGCTCATACAACAATAACCACAATACGTGCAAACATCACTGATATAAGGCACATTTGTACATTCATTGCCCTCATTATTCTCAAAATATCTTCTCTCCACCCAAGCCCCTGGCCTCAGCTACTCATTCCCCCCGCCCCCATTCTCACTACCCCTCCTCATAAATCCTTCATCATTTACTAATTATTATTTTGTCATATCTTGCACTGTCTGATGTCCCCCTTCACCCCCTTTTCTTTTGAGGTTTTATGTAGATCCTTGTCATCGGTTCCCTGCTGCCAGCCTACCCTCCCTCCACCCTCCCAGCATCCCCATTCATAACACTGGTCCTAAAGGGCTCATCCACCTTGAATTCCCTGTGTTTCTAGGTCCTATCTGTCCCAGTGTACATTCTCTGGTCTAGTCAGATTTGAAAGTTATAATTGGGATCTTGATAGTGAGGGGAGAGGAAGCATTGAGGAGCTAGAGGAAAGTTGTGTTTCACCGTTGCTGTCTAGTACCCTGTGTAGGCTTGTCTCTTCCCCAAGACCTTACTTAAGGGAATGTCCAGTGTACTGCAAATGGGCTTTGGCTCTCTACCCAGCATTCCCTGCTCATTCGCAATGAGATTTTTTTGTGCTGATGATGCCTGATCCCTTTGATACCTCGTGATCGCACAGGCTGGTATGCTTATTCCATGTGGGCTCTGTTTTTTCTGAGCTACATGGCCGCTTGCTTACCCTTCAGGCCTTTAAGACCTCAGACGCCATATCTTTTGATAGCAGGGCACCATCAGCTTTCTTGACCACATTTGCTTATGCAACCGCTTAGACTTCAGTGAACGTGTCGGGAAGGTGAGCATCATAGAATGCCAATGTAATAGAACAAGGTATTCTTGCAATGAGAGTCCTTGAGTGGAGGCCCAAAGGCCATCTGCTACCTTAATAGGACACCTATAAAGATATGGACATAGGTGTATTTCCCCATGCTCACAGATAAATATATTTACATCTGTGCGTGCCTTTCTTTAGACCTCTATAACTGGCCCGTGCTTCCTAGGTCGCTCTGCTATTCCCTTTCATTTCCCTCTTGTGCCCACTGCCATGCTCAGTCTTCATTTGGGTTTCAGTAAATCCTCTTGGTTCCTTCACCCTTGATCACGCCCTACCAGGATTCCTACATCGCCCTCACCACGGATTTGCATCCACTTGTTGTTCCCTTGTCTCTGGGTTTCTTGACATCACTCCCTTTCCCCCCAACTCCCTCTTTCCCGTGGCCCTCCCGCGAAGTGTTGGTCCCCTTTTTCTCTCCTGCAGATTGTGCATCCAGCATCTCTTTTTAGACATACAGTAGAGGTAATAACATGCACAAACAAAAGACAGAGCGAAAGCAAGCACCAAAAGAAAGAAAACAGCCAAAATCCAATGACCATCAAAGAAAACACAACTCCTCAAGAAAGGAAAGCTTGTAGTTAGTTCACGGACTGTTTGTTGGCCCTTAGCAGTGTTTTCCAGTCCAGTCTGTGCGGGCACCAAGTCCTGCCCCCAAAGTCCTCCTTTGGCATTCCCTGGGGACCTTGTTGCTCCACTTCCTTGCTCTTCTGCTGCACGCCCTTAGTGCTATGCCTCGGTGTGGCGGGATCCGTTCCCGCACTGTCTCTCCAGTGTTGTCTATTCTAGGGCTGTGGGTCTTTGAGGGACGTCGTGTCTCATCTTGGGCTGGCCATGTGGTCTTCTGTGTGGACTGTCTTCTCTGAGTGGGAACATCATCCTCAAGCCTGATGGGCCAGGATGTGCTCCACTCTCCCCTCCTCCCCCTTCGTCTTCTCCGTATTCTCCATCAGATATGTCCCGCTCCCAGAGCTGCAGATTCAGTGCCATCCTATGAAAAAACATATTTGGGCGTGGGAGGGGGGAATCGGGGGGGAAGATCTGCTCAGATCTTTCGAGGGTCCAGGAGAGGGTGACTGCTCAGCTGGGCACAGGCATATGGGGCTCTGAGCTCTGGCTCCAGACACTGGTTGGGAATGTGGCTTTGTTTTTAACCAGTTGTGTTCCTGTGGGTCAGTACCTGTGTCTTTTTGAGTGAGTTTTCTCATCTGGAAAGTAAAGGTATTCCAGGGTCTAGTGTCCCATGTCACTAAGTGATCGAGAGGGGTTAACCCGAACCTGATTCAAACCATGTGGACATGTCAGGCGCATTCTAGATCCTGGGTGGCGATTCAGAGTCCAGGACAATGATAATATCCAAGAGGTGATATAGGTGGCTTCGTATTGAAACGGGAAGCCCACGGTGGAGGTTTTGCCCTTCCGCTGATGGCCACTTCAACTCCTGCTAAAAGAGTTTCACTGGCTCAACAGCCGAGCCGGGAGCCAGTGCCATGAAAACCATGTGGCTAACTGGGACATAGGGCAGAGAGACATTTTTTACCTTGATGGCTTGGGAAGCCCCCCAATCTCCATGCAAACCTTCTGGTGTGAGTACTTTGGAAGCAATCATAGGCTGACAGTAATTCCAATCTTTCCTTTGACAATGTGTCCGTTCTCTTTTTTGAACCTGAGAAGATGGCCCCTGTGTCCTCCAAGACATTTCCTGGCTGGCCCCCAACTTGGACAGTTAGCACGGGATCCTGGGGGCCAGTGAAACAGAGTCCTGAGACATTCCTTCAGCTTCCTCAAGCGTTATTGTCTCTCACTTGGGTTTTTCTAGGCGAGGACGAGGCCTGTCCTCTCTAGTGGAGGTTTGTCCGTCTCTCCTGGAGTTTTCAATGCAATGTTTTTTCCAATGTCTGTCTCTTCTGTAGTAGGCACCTGGATCCTTCCTTCCTCAGGGCTTGGTGGTGCCACAGGTCAGTCTCTCCGTGAGTGAGCCATGATCTCTTTTTCTGAGTCTCTGTTGTGTCTCATGGCAATTCCTAGTATTTTAGCTATTTCTTTGTCTCTGTCGTGGTAGGGTCATCTGTGTTGTGATACACCCAATAAGACACTTCTACCAAATCACGAAGATTGTTCCCTTCAAATGCTTCCCATTTCTTTTTCATGTCTGAGGCGGGCTGAGTAATAAAGGCAATACTTATTTCCCTCTTGTTCTCAGGGGCCTCTGGGTCCTTGGGGGTACAAAGAACGCAGGATTCCATCAGCCACTCTAAAAAGGCAGGCAGGCAGGCAGGCAGGCAGGCAGACAGACATTCGTTTGTAGGCGCCTGAAAATTCTCACTGACCTTAGATAAATGCATAGGTTTCCTAGTTGTCCCGCGGAGGCCCTGCAAGAGAGACTGGTGATACCTAGCTAAGCACTCGGGGCATTACTGGGAGTTTGGGTCCCACATTATTCGTGGAGTGGTAAAAAGAGTTTCTCTCCACTGGGGAGTGCCCGCTGGCTGACCATCAGTTCTATTGACTGCTTTCTGGGCCTCTCTCTGGAAGGGCTCCCATTCCTCTGCTGTGAACAGCACCTGCAGAAGTGGCTGGCACTTGTCTGAGGTGGGCTGATGCATGTGGAAAAGCTAGTCTAGCAAAGAAATCAGACCTTGTGGTTTCTCAGACAGGGGGTTTTGTTTATTCCAATTATGCAATCCTGGGGAAAAAAATGGGACATAGACCCAAAGAGGGACTCTTGGGGTTTCCCCAGGTGTTTGGGCTGCTTGCCTTAAGCAGAGAATGCTGCTGACCAGTGATCCTTCTGGGGGGAGGAGAGGACATGCCAGCCCTAGTGCACGTGTTGGGGGGTGACTTTAAAATAGGTGGTATTTCTCTTCCTTTTGCCCCCATGAACTGATAGGCAGGCAGCGGTCAAAATGGGTCTTAAGCCAGCTCTCCCGATCCTGAGTCGTCCTGCAAAGTGGGATAAAGAGGACGGGGATGGGGAGGGGAGGAGAGGGACGGCCTCCACTTTGGAGGCTTTAGGAATTTGGACCTGTTGTCTTTCCTGGTCATGCCATGTTTCGTGAAATCTTGGAGAAAAGAACCCATTCTGTTGGGGGAGGGAGTAAGTCTTTTATATATGCTCGCTTACTAGTGGCCCTATCAAGTCACACATCAATTTTACCTAACCCTAACCCTAACCCGAACCCGAACCCGAACCCGAACCCGAACCCGAACCCGAACCCGAACCCGAACCCGAACCCGAACCCGAACCCTAACC